>NC_091312.1:43755580-43760580 GCF_038502225.1 Cherax quadricarinatus
TTGCAAGTGTAGGTAATATAGATATTATTGGTATAACAGAGACCTGGTTCAACCTGAAAGATAGAGAAATGCCTTCTGAATGCAGCATACAGGGTTATAAACTATTTCACACTGATAGGGTCAACAGGAAGGGTGGTGGGGTGGCGATGTATGTCAGAGAAAATTTAAATTGTTGTCTTGATAGGGAGGGCAGTAACTTGTTATGGGACAAAATTCATAAGGCATCTAGATATGAAAGTGTTGTGATAATGGGAGATTTTAACTTTAGACAAATTGATTGGAACAATATGACAGGAAATCTTGAGTCTAGTGACTTTCTTGATACGGTTCAGGATTGCTTTTTAGAACAGGTTGTGACAGAACCAACTAGAGGAAACAATCTGCTTGACTTGGTTCTTGCCAACAAAGATTCACTAATTAATAATCTTGAGGTTAATGATGAGCTTGGGGAAAGTGATCACATATCACTTAGTTTTAATATATCATGGAATTATCCAGACAACTGCAATCAAATCTCTGTCCCAGATTTTCGCTTGGCCGACTTCATGGGATTGAAAAATTACCTGGGTGGGCTAAATTGGGATGTCCTGACTATGGGTCAGGTTGGTGATCTTGGTTGCCAATATGACGTTTTTCAGAACATAGTTCTAGCTGCCCAGACAACTTTTGTTCCGAGTACGGAAATTAGATCTAACAAAAATGATCCCAAATGGGTGAATAGATTAAAACATCTCATTGGTCAAAAGAGAGGCATATATAGGCGTATCAAAAGAGGGGATGGGCAGTTAAGAAATCAATATATTCAATTAAAGAGAGAAATGAAGAAAGGAATAAGAAAAGCAAAAAGGGATTATGAGGCTAAGGTCGCAAGGGATTCAAAGATTAACCCTAAAGGATTCTTTCAGGTATACAGAAGCAAGATTAGGGACAAGACTGGCCCACTTAAGAGTAACTCTGGTCAGATCACTGACAGTGATACGGATGTGTGTGAAATTCTAAGTACCTACTTCCTCTCAGTTTTCACCCAGGAAAATACTAGCGATATTCCTGAAATAATAGATTATGTAGAACAGGATAATAAACTGTGTACGATTGCGGTAACTAGTGACATGGTCCTCAGACAAATAGAGAAACTAAAACCTAACAAATCCCCAGGTCCTGTTGAACTGTTTGCAAGGGTGTTAAAGGAATGAAAAGAGGAACTTAGCATACCTTTGGCTAATCTTTTTAACATATCACTACAAACTGGCATAGTGCCTGATAAGTGGAAAATGGCAAATGTGATACCTATTTACAAGGCAGGTGACAGGTCCTTGGCTTCGAACTATAGACCAATAAGCCTTACCTCCATAGTGCGAAAATTTATGGAATCAATAATTGCCGAAGTAATTCGTAGCCATCTTGACAGGCACAGATTGATTAATGAATCTCAACACGGTTTTACAAAGGGGCGTTCCTGTCTTACGAATTTACTAACTTTTTTCACTAAGGTGTTTGAGGAGGTAGATCATGGTAATGAATATGATAGTGTGTATATGGACTTCAGTAAGGCTTTCGATAGAGTTCCACGCCAGAGGCTATTGAGGAAACTTAAGGCACACGGAATAGGAGGAGAAATTTTTTCCTAGGTAGAGGCATGGCTGACAAATAGACAGCAGAGAGTTTGCATAAATGGTGAGAAATCAGAACGGGGGTACGTCACAAGTGGTGCTCCTCAGGGGTCAGTGTTGGGCCCGTTGTTGTTCACAATTTACATAAACGACATAGATGAGGGAATAAATAGCGACATAAGCAAATTTGCTGATGACACCCTGGGAGTGATCATGTCGGAGGATCTCACCTTCAAGGACCATAACATTGTATCAATTGCATCTGCTAGAAAAATGACAGGATGGATAATGAGAACCTTCAAAACTAGGGAGGCCAAGCCCATGATGACACTTCAGGTCACTTGTTCTATCTAGGCTGGAATATTGCTGCACACTAACAGCACCTTTCAAAGCAGGTGAAATTGCTGACCTAGAAAATGTACAGAGAACCTTCACGGCGCGCATAACGGAGATAAAACACCTCAATTACTGGGAGCGCTTGAGGTTCCTAAATCTGTATTCCCTGGAACGCAGGCGGGAGAGATACATGATTATATACACCTGGAAAATCCTAGAGGGACTAGTACCGAACTTGCACACGAAAATCACTCACTACGAAAGCAAAAGACTTGGCAGACGATGCAACATCCCCCCAATGAAAAGCAGGGGTGTCCCTAGCACGTTAAGAGACCATACAATAAGTGCCAGGGGCCCGAGACTGTTCAACTGCCTCCCAGCATACATAATGGGGATTGAGAGTAAGACACATGTGCAACATCTGGGTATCTTTATTGTAGACGTTTCGCCATCCAGTGGTTTTATCAATACAAATTCCAGGACATAACTTGAAGACAGTAGAACTATGTACAGAAGATGAGGTAATCAGTCCCTCAACCTAGGAGTAGGTGCGAACAGCACCATAGTCGTGGTGCTGTGGTGCTGTTCGCACCTACTCCTAGGTTGAGGGACTGATTACCTCATCTTCTGTACATAGTTCTACTGTCTTCAAGTTATGTCCTGGAATTTGTATTGATAAAGCCACTGGATGGCGAAACGTCTACAATAAAGATACCCAGATGTTGCACATGTGTCTTACTCTCATCTTGTCGGTATTATATACCATTCGTACACATAATGGGGATTACCAACAGACCCCTGGCAGTCTTCAAGCTGGCACTGGACAAGCACCTAAAGTCGGTTCCTGACCAGCCGGGCTGTGGTTCGTACGTTGGTTTGCGTGCAGGCAGCAGTAACAGCCTGGTTGATCAGGTTCTGATCCACCAGGAGGCCTGGTCACAGACCGGGCCGCGGGGGCGTTGACCCCCGAAACTCTCTCCAGGTAAACTCCAGGTAAACACCAAAATAGGCCGTCCAATTCATTCTAATGAGGACACTAGAGCACTCCAGGATGATTTGAATAGACTGATGCAATGGTCGGAGAAGTGGCAGATGCAGTTTAATATTGACAAATGCTAAGTTCTAAATGTTGGACAGGTCAATAACCATGGCACATATAAACTAAATAATGTAGATCTTAATACTACTGATTGCGAAAAGGATTTAGGAGTCCTGGTTAGCAGTAATCTAAAACCAAGACAACAGTGCATTAGTGTTCGCAATAAAGCTAACAGAATTCTTGGCTTCATAACTAGAAGTATAAATAATAGAAGTCCTCAGGTTGTTCAACTCTATATATCCTTGGTTATGCCTCATTTAGACTATGCTGCTCAGTTCTGGTCACCGTATTACAGAATGGATATAAATGCTCTGGAAAACGTACAGAGGAGGATGACAAAGATGATACCATATATCAGAAATCTTCCCTATGAGGATAGACTGAGGGCCCTGAATCTGCACTCTCTCGAAAGGCGTAGAACTAGGGGGGATATGATCGAGGTGTATAAATGGAAAACAGGAATAAATAAAGGGGATGTAAATAGCGTGCTGAAAATTTCCGCCCAAGACAGGACTCGCAGCAATGGTTTCAAGTTGGAAAAATTCAGATTCAGAAAGGATATAGGAAAGCACTGGTTTGGTAACAGAGTTGTGGATGAGTGGAACAAACTCCCGAGTACAGTTATTCAGGCTAAAACGTTGTGTAGTTTTAAAAATAGGTTAGATAAATACATGAGTGGGTGTGGGTGGGTGTGAGTTGGACCTGACTAGCTTGTGCTGCTGGGTCTGGTGCAGTGCTCCATCCTTGAGTGGAGATGATCAGACTGGGTGGGTCATTGGGCTAATCCGGAGAGGATGAGTCATTGGTCTAATCCGGGGGGGGACATGGACCTACTCCGCATAGGTCAGTAGACCTGTTGCAGTGTTCCTTCTTTCTTATGTTCTATGTAGTCCTGCCTGACCCTCATCTGATTTAATTCTCCTCATTAACTTCACATCATCTGTAAACAGGGACACTTCTGAGTCTATCCCTTCCATCATGTCATTCACATTTACCAGATATAGCACTGCTCCTACAACTGACCCCTGTGGAACCCCGCTCGTCACGGGCACCCACTGTGATACTTCATCACGTACCATGACTCGTTGCAGCCTCAACCGTATTGGTTGTCGTTGATAAACTTGCTCCGTTCCAGGTGCTCTACCACTCTCCTCCTGATAATCTTCTCCAAGACTTTGCATACTATACACGTCAGTGACACTGGTCTATAGTTTAGGGCCTCGTTTCTGTCTCCTTTCTTAAAAATGGGGACTACATTTGCTGTCTTCCATACCTCAGGTAGTTGCCCAGTTTCAATGGACATGGAAACCAAACACATATGCAGTTAAATGTGATCCTTTATTGACAACGTTTCGCTCACACAGTGGGCTTTTTCAAGTCACAAACAGATCTACCTGGGGTGGAAGGTACGGGAGTATCTATAGTCAGGTTCAGAATGTTGAGGTCAGGTGGAGAATGCTGCATCTGATGATCTACCGGGTGGGGTTATAGAGTCTTGGGTAGCTTGGCAGGGGTATTGGACAAGTTGTGAGTAGACCTTCTGCAGTGCTCTATGTTCTTATGTGGGATAGCGATGAAGAAGTTTCTTGGCGAGTGGTTCAGCTATGTTATAGAAGCTGTTGTTCTGGTTGAAATTGTTGGTTATAGAGATAAGCGATGATTCCAGGATTCTTCGGTATTGAGTGTTGTCTTCTGTGGCGATAAGTCTCGAGTTTCTGTAGTTAAATAAATGGTTGCGTTAATTGTGATGTTGTACACAGGCATTCCTTGTATCGTCAGTCCTGCTTGCGTACTGATGTTCTGAAATACGTGTTTGGAGGTCTCTTGATGTTTCGCCCACGAATAATTTGTTGCAGTCATTACAAGGGATTATGTATACCCCTGCAGAGGATGGAAGCTTGTCCTGTCTACTACTGGTGATGTCCTTGATGGTCGTGGTTGTGGAGGTAGATACT
>NC_091312.1:43768080-43800580 GCF_038502225.1 Cherax quadricarinatus
ATACACGAAGGAAAAACTTGAAAATTAACGCTTAAGTTCTCGCTGATACCCCACACACGATCTAATATAAGCCAGTGTAATGCTAGCATTGTTACTCCATTTAATAATCATAGTAAAATAAGAGATGGTGTTAACTATGGGAGTTCCATAAAGTCAACAAGAGATATTAAAAACGGAGAAGATAAGCGAAAGACGAACTACAATTTGATTCACTCCGAGGAGGGGAAGAATAGTTCATTTTTCCATGGATCAAGAACCTATCACTGGCATCAGGGCACCTCTCTGCCTGTAGGGAACAGCAGCAGGAGTACCAGCAACAGCAGCACGAGTACCAGCAACAGCAGCACGAGTACCAGCAACAGCAGCACGAGTACCAGCAACAGCAGCACGAGTACCAGCAACAGCAGCACGAGTACCAGCAACAACAGCAGCACGAGTACCAGCAACAACAGCAGCACGAGTACCAGCAACAACAGCAGCACGAGTACCAGCAACAACAGCAGCACGAGTACCAGCAACAACAGCAGCACGAGTACCAGCAACAACAGCAGCACGAGTACCAGCAACAACAGCAGCACGAGTACCAGCAACAACAGCAGCACGAGTACCATCAACAACAGCAGCACGAGTACCATCAACAGCAGCAGCACGAGTACCATCAACAGCAGCAGCACGAGTACCAGCAACAACAGCACGAGTACCAGCAACAACAGCAGCACGAGTACCAGCAACAACAGCAGCACGAGTACCAGCAACAACAGCAGCACGAGTACCAGCAACAACAGCAGCACGAGTACCATCAACAACAGCAGCACGAGTACCATCAACAGCAGCAGCACGAGTACCATCAACAGCAGCAGCACGAGTACCAGCAACAACAGCACGAGTACCAGCAACAACAGCAGCACGAGTACCAGCAACAACAGCAGCACGAGTACCAGCAACAACAGCAGCAGGAGTACCAGCAACAGCAGCACCAGGAGTACCAGCAACAGCAGCAGGAGTACCAGCAACAGCAGCAGGAGTACCAGCAACAACAGCAGGAGTACCAGCAACAACAGCAGTGATAGCTGCAGCTACAAACTTCCAGATTAGCAATAAGTAAAGTAACACGAAGTACATAATAGCAACACAGGAGTTTGCCAGGTTAATTAAGTCAAGCCAGCGGTGACCCAACCTTTATTAAATCTTGTACTTAAGTTAGCATCTTGTTAAGGCAGTTTAATCAATTTAGTCTCAGTGGGACTTATGGAAGCAGCTTGCCAGGTAGTTAGATGATTTTTTTTAGGAATAAAATCACAAAACGATTGAGTTCCCTGTGTAATTCTCTAGCGCACATAATTTGTGTGTGCATGTAAGAATGTATATTTCATGCCTTTCTCTCAAATAAGTAAATAAATTATTAAATAATGAATCGTTGCTTAGAGACCTTCGCCAACGCTTTTTTTTTCGAAATAATTTATAATATTCTGTTTTAAGATATTGTCGTGTTCTTTCTACTGCTTTATCTTCTTACGATGTTTTATTCCTTATTTTTACTGGTAGATATATTTCCGCAGAGGCTACAGACGAGCATAAGATTGATCGGCAGTGATAACGAAATCCATCATCTCTTATGATTCGTCAGTTTAACCAGACGAGAGATCCGATTTGCAGCCTGATTGGCAGACACGGTGACATACCACATCTTCCCTCCGTGATTGGTGGGATCATCTCAGGTGATGTAATATCTCCTCCATAACTGGTCATCACGCAGGAAGTTTACCCTTCATGAAGGGCAGATGGTAAGTCGTTCCTCTCTGCGAAGATCGCTTATTAGCGCTCGACGATTGATGGTGCTTTTCTAACGCTTAAAAGAATTTTCTTCGTCATTTTGTATTCAGCAAATTTTTATCTCCTATACTTAAAAAAAATAGATACCTTTGCTGATTTTGCAGTTCATTAATTGTACATTATTATTCAGGCTTTCAATATATCAGTATTTTATTTTTCTTAATTTTATTTTTGTGATTTATATAATTATTATTACTCTGAATATTTTGATGTTTCAAATGATAACCTTAGGGTCTCACTCACTATTTCAAGAACTGGGAGTAAAAATTTAAGAATTTATAAGTTAGGAACTGTTATCCTATGATAAGTTAACTCAAAGTCTAATTCAGGTAGTATAAAGAAAAAAAAATATACATGAAACATCAGGAATACGTAAAAAGGAGGGTACAGCGGCCGCAAACTTTGAACCCCCAAGGATGAGATTGTTATCCGTGACACCATCCGCTTTCCACCGCCTGACGACCCATACCAGCGCAAGTCTCCTGATTACCGGTGCTGAGATGATCATCATCAGCACAAAGACATTGGGACAGCAAGTGTACGAGAAGACGAAGAGGAACCCCTCTTGCCTAGGCAAAACTTCTCTGCAAGATATCAAGACTGGACGATATTAAGACATTCCCCCACGGGGAAACCAACGCCCGGTCACCTTAAAGCCAAGACCCTGGCCGGGACTATACCTGGGAATCAAATAGGAACAGGAACCCAAGGATGAATAATCACCTAGTGAGTGCTGATGGCTGTCCGTCTTGTGGTCTATCAGCTGTACTTTACTGTCCACGAAGTTGGATCAGGTGAAGGTCCATGAATATAGTAGCTTTGTACATAGTAGTATAGCCTCCGTTATCACTTTGGTCATGAGGCCTCAATCTCTGTCTCCAGCGCTGAAGCCTCATTTTCTCCAATACTGAGGTTTCGATATCTCATTACTGAGATCTCTTGTGGTTTTGAAGGTTATGCTGAATTGACTGCTTGCACCAAAATCAGTTAATGTTCAAGTCCTCTTGGTTGGTTCTTTACCTTGTCCAGAGGTCAGACATGATGGAGACAGCCGATACATGGGTGTGGTGCATACTCCAAGTGAGAGTGGATTTCTACCTCAGCAGTTGCTCTGTTCGACCACGTATGAGATGCACTTCATTTCAACTTTGTCTCCATTCTGTCTTACCTTTAAGGCTCATCATATACAATAAACTCATCATTGATCACTGGAGTGCTACATTTCACTCTGATTATCCACATATTTGATCTCTTGGTCCCTTTCGTATATTTATTTCCTAGTTCAATAGTTACATAAAGACGTGTTTTCACAGTTGCAATTGTAACTTCTCATCTCTGGACCCAGTGAGATACTCCCCAGAGGGGCACCTCCAGTAGCTATTTTAAGCACGTAAACTGGCGTGCTTTCATTAATATTACATTCATGCCCAACTGTAGTTGTCACACAGGTCGTGACGAACGAGAAGTAATGACGTCTGATCTCAGTAACTAGAAATCCAAATCTCTTTGATGAGGAGCTCTTCACTACCTTCAGGTCACAAATTAAGGCAGTGATATATTTTCACTCTGTGAAGAGCCTTATCACGTTAATAACTTCATACAGCTCTATAAAGAGAAATGTTGCTACAAAAATGGCTTCCTCTACACTTGCGTCTTTAATACAAAAGCACAGAAATGTATACAATTCTCAGATTCTTCAGAGTGTTAATAGTTCACAGAAATTATAGTGGAGCACTATAAATAATACACAAACAAGTTAAATATAACAAAGGCGCAATCAAACTTTTACATGACATTTTATTATGCAGAACTTTTGATTAGAATTTCATATTTCTGCAAAGATCTTGCTTCTTCCACAGTTTGCTTCTCATTTTAAGTTTCTATAAAAGAGATTTTTTATTTTATTCCAGACATTTTTTTATAACAATGGCCGTCTCCCACTAGGACACAGCGACTCACAGAGAAAGTAAAAATATTCACTATCATCCAAAAGTGCGCAGCCATCACAAGTTCTATGATCCTCCATACATAAACATCACCACCACTCCTCCAGAGTGCAGGTACCACACTATGATCCTCCATAAACATCACCACCACTGCTCCAGAGTGCAGGTACCACACTATGATCCTCCATACATAAACATCACCACCACTGCTCCAGAGTGCAGGTACTGCACTATGATCCTCCATACATAAACATCATCACCACTCCTCCAGAGTGCAGGTACTGCACTATGATCCTCCATACATAAACATCATCACCACTCCTCCAGAGTGCAGGTACTGCACTATGATCCTCCATACATAAACATCACCACCACTGCTCCAGAGTGCAGGTACCGCACTATGATCCTCCATACATAAACATCACCACCACTGCTCCAGAGTGCAGGTACTGCACTATGATCCTCCATACATAAACATCACCACCACTGCTCCAGAGTGCAGGTACTGCACTATGATCCTCCATACATAAACATCACCACCACTGCTCTAGAGTGCAGGTACTGCACTATGATCCTCCATACATAAACATCACCACCACTGCTCCAGAGTGCAGGTACCACACTATGATCCTCCATACATAAACATCACCACCACTGCTCCAGAGTGCAGGTACCGCACTATGATCCTCCATACATAAACATCACCACCACTCCTCCAGAGTGCAGGTACTGCACTATGATCCTCCAAACATAATCACCACCACTGCTCCAGAGTGCAGGTACCGCACTATGATCCTCCATACATAAACATCACCACCACTGTTCCAAAGTGCAGGTACCGCACTATGATCCTCCATACATAATCACCACCACTGCAGAGTGCAGGTACCACTCCTCCATACATAAACATCACCACCACTGCTCCAGACTGCAGGTACCACACTACGATCCTCCATACATAAACATCACCACCACTCCTCCAGAGTGCAGGTACCGCACTATGATCCTCCATACATAAACATCACCACCACTGTTCCAAAGTGCAGGTACCGCACTATGATCCTCCAAACAAACATCACAACCACTCCTCCAGAGTGCAGTTACCGCAATACGATCCTCCAGACAAACATCACTACCACTCCTCCAGAGTGCAGGTACCGCACTATGATCCCCCCCAAACAAACATCACTACCACTCCTCCAGAGTGCAAGTACCGCACTTCCAATCTTTGGAACTCAAATCTGGCTTAAATGTTTCCCTGAAACATTTCGTAAATGTTAATTTCACTACACTTGAACAGCATGTCAAGTCAAAAACAAATTTCTCCATACCGATCTAACACTCACAAGCCTGAGGGATGCTCTCTCTCACAAGCCCGAGGGATGCTCTCTCTCACAAGCCTGAGGGATGTTCTCTCTCACAAGCCTGAGGGATGCTCTCTCTCAAGCCTGAGGGATGCTCTCTTACAAGCCTGAGGGATGCTCTCTCTCGCAAGCCTGAGGGATGCTCTCACAAGCCTGAGGGATGCTCTCTCACAAGCCTGAGGGAAGCTCTCTCTCACAAGCCTGAGTGATTCTCTCTCTCACGAGCCTGAGGGATGCTTTCTCTCACAAGCCTAAGGGATGCTCTCTCTCACAAGCCTGAGGGATGCTCTCTCTCTCTCAAGCCTGAGGGATTCTCTCTCACGAGCCTGAGGGATGCTTTCTCTCTCAAGCCTGAGGGATGCTCTCTTACAAGCTTGAGGGATGCTCTCTCGCAAGCCTGAGAGATGCTCTCTCGCAAGCCTGAGGGATGCTCTCTCTCAAGCCTGAGGGATGCTCTCTCTTACAAGCCTGAGGGATGCTCTCTCTCACAAGCCTGAGGGATGCTCTCTCAAGCCTGAGGGATGCTCTCTCTCACAAGCCTGAGGGATGCTGAATTCCAGTCTCGTGTACCCACTCCCTCACATCGCTTCTAGGACGACTCTTTTCCTCCCTTTCCTTCATACCAAAATTATACACTCTGACTCGTCCTATAATGATTTATCTTTTCAAATGCCCAAACCACCTCAAAAGCCATTTCTCAGCTCTCTGAAACGGTGCGTGTTACTGAAGGTAACACACCGTCTTCATAACATCGCCCTTCCTCTGTTTCAACATACACAAGCGCTATTTATATAGTGGATAAAACTCAGATAGGCTTTAAACTAATATTCTTGCTGCATAGCGGTGTTGTTGTTTGTTGGCTGCGTTTACAAATCTACATCCCTCGCCAGCCAACACAATTAGAAGGACCGAGATAGGCATGAATCAGGCGTAACAAGTCTATTTCATCTAAATTTCTCTTCTTTTTACTTTTCTTTGTTTAGTCAGGAGGGCCATGACCCAGACTCAAAGTTCGTTTTGTTCATCTACTGTAGGTAGCTAGATATGTACTGTGTTTCTTGGTTTAGCTGTTAACACTTTTGGCTGGGGGGAAATCAGCGTGTTACTTGTGCTCTAAGTTATTCCTCTTAATTGTAGATTGTGTTAGTCCTTTTTGTCATTTCTCTTTTATGTCGGTTATACTAGGTTACTGTAACACTGTTAACTCGCCACTCATTTCCTTTTGACCTTATGCAGCTGTCTTGTTTATCGTGTAAACATATTTTCACGCACTATTTTCATCCCAGCTGTTACCCCTCTACTACGTTGCCCCTATTGTCAACCTTTCTTTAGTATTACATTGCGGTCGCTTCCTTTAATAGCTAAATTGGAAATGAACGTCCTTGTATTAAGGCGTATTATTATTTATTTTATGTGGCCACGATAGGTTAAGTTAAAGGTATAGTTTGGTTCAAATGCTCTGAGTGTTGGTAAGTCACGTCACGTGACCCACCTGACCTGTACGCGCAAGGTTGAGGGAGAAGCAGCGAGAAACTACACAGCTGCTCCTCTCTGGTAAACTGACAGTGGTCGGATATCTTGCCTTGGCTTATTCTGTTAAAATAATCTGACTGATCCCAAACTGGAAATTAGATATTATACTCTGACGTAATCTCTGTATAAATGTTATATCCATGGTCTCTTCCTCACCATGTATTTTAAGGCTTACATATTATTCTGATAATATAGAACAAATATAACTGTTCTTAGTCAATATACGATATATTCGTATATTATTTTTATTTGCCTAAAGCTGTATGATATATATAGATACTATATTAAAATAAAGATTTATTGAAGACTTTTATTTACCCCCAAAGTCTCTGACCAAAATTGTTATGCTATAACCAAAACTAAACAATCTGGCCTGAAACAAAACTTGACTGATTGATTTTTTCCCAGACCTAGACGTGTTCTCATTTTCAGTTATGACTGACTGATGCTCAGCTTGTGGAGAATCAGCCATCATCTAGTTATGTACCCTTCGGATATGCGCATCCTTTACGACGTGTACTCCATCTTCACGAGGAACAGCAACCTCTCCCCCTTCCTCAGCATAATTCAGGATTAACGGCAGCAGCAGCATTACTGGTGAACACGGAAATTTGTGTAGCTCACCTGCTCTCTAGCGCCGCAGCCGCATCTGAACACAGCGGCCTGGCCACCTTCAAACATCTTCATTCTCTGTTATTCCTTTAGTTTCAGTTACTAACTCTGTACCTTCATTTTATTTCTATTTTACACGAGTTAATGAGTTTAATTGCTTGTGGTGGATATTCTTGCTTCTCCATTAATTTTTTATCTTTTGTGTAATAACGACATGCACATTCTTCTTTATAAATCTATCCTTGTTAGTTTACTTTATGATTAGTTTTCCATTTTTTATAATTTTTCTGAGCCTGGAGGTGACCCCTCCAATCCTCATACTGACGAATACCACTGTACTCTGATACACTGGCATCCGTTGATAAATATTTTTCCTTCCACAGATCCCTCAACACACCACTAACCATTTTTTTCCTCGTCTATTCTATGGTTCGCCTCGTCTTTCATATACCTGTCCATTTGTAAACATCAATTCATATTTACTCCAATCTGATATCTAATCTTTCTTTGCCTATACGTAGTTTTTTCTTCACGTAACATTGTTATTTTCAATCTTAATTTTTAATTTCCTTCTTTAACACATCCTCCAAAATTCCTCCGCCTTTGTAGATTCTCTTCAGAATCTCAGCAAAGAGCAACTGTGACAAGTCCCGCTTTGCATTCACTTCTTTTACAATTCCATCAATACGTTAAAACTATGGGGATATGATACAACTCTTTCAATAAAAAAACTCCATTAGACTCTTGCCTCTTTTGTTTTATGCGAAGGAAGATAGATGTAATATGAATCCATCATTTTAAGGAAAAATACTTTAAGGCATTATAAATCTTTGTAAACTAGCAACCTTTCTATAGAGTTCTCCATCTCCCCCCCCCCCAAGAAAAAAAAAATATATATATAATAATATATATATATATATATATATATATATATATATATTACACATGTGTATATATATATATAATATATATATATTACACATGTGTATATATATATATAATATATATATATATATATATATATATATATATATATATATATATATATATATATATATATATATATATATATATATAAAACACCGCGACTAGCCGAGGACTCAAAACCATGGCCTTTTGGCCCGCCTCATGGTGAGCGAAAAATCACACATGACACTAACCCACAGGACCACGCAATCCTACAAGAACCAAGCACCCAGCAGACCCAGGTGTTTTACTTTGATCCAAGGACTTACGGTGATGTGGGTGCCTCTAAGCTAATTTCTTTCTACTCCCCGTTTAGTGTACTAGCCTCCATGATTCATTATATATATATATATATATATATATATATATATATATATATATATATATATATATATATATATATATATATATATATATATATATAATTGTAACCACGAACGAGTGGTATTGATCAATGACAACACTGCGCTAGCCAAGGATTCGAACCCATGTTGTACTGGCCTGCCTCATGGTAAGCGAGAACTACATGACGCTTTAAACCACAGGACCACCCAACCCTACAAGAATGGCGCAGTCAGCACACAGCTAGCTGTTGGGCCGCCATCCGAGGGCATACGGAGGTGTGGGAGCTTCTACACTAATTTCATTCTCATCCCTGTTTGGTGTACTAGCGCACACCAGTGTTGTTATTGATCAATACCACTCGTTCGTGGTTACAATAATGTATAAATGCTGCTTGTGAGGCTAGTACACCACACAGGGAAGAGAATGAAATTAGCTTAGAAGCTCCCACACCTCCGTATGCCCTCGGATGGCGGCCCAACAGCTAGCATTCCTGGCTGCGCCAGCTGTACTTCACTCTCTATAGAGTGAAATACAAGGCACCTCACTATATTTATATATACCCTCTTAAAGCTCCTGGAAAGCGAAACGTTGCCACAATATATATATATAATGTCGTGCCGAATAAGCAGAACTTGCGATCTTGAATTAAATAGCAACGCTCATCTTGCCATATAGGACAAGTGAAAATTTGTGTATGCAATAATTTCGTCAAATTTATTCTTAACCTAACGAAAAAAAATATATTTCATTGTGTTTGTTTAGTATTAAATTATTGTAAATAAATCTAAAATATATTTAGTTGGGTTAGGCTAAAATAAATTGCACTTGTTATAATAAGGTTAGGTAAGTTTTCTAAGATTCTTTTGGTGCAAAATTAAACATTTTTACATTAACATTATTGAAAAACAATATATCTTTAAACGTACAAGAGAAAATTTTAGAAAGGACTTAATTTTAAATGAGTTCTTGCTAATTGACCAGTTTTACATATTCGGCACGACAATATATATATATATATATATATATATATATATATATATATATATATATATATATATATATATATATATATATATATATATAATGTCCATAATCTTATTCTGTATACCAGAAAGAACCCTTTTGGGTTAGTCTTCGAATCCCTTGCGACCTTAGCCTCGTAATCCCTTTTTGCTTTTCTTATTCCTCTTTTTTATTTCTCTCTTTAATTGAATAAATTGATTTCTTAACTGCCCATCCCCTCTTTTGATACGCCTATATATGCCTCTCTTTTGACCAGTGAGATGCTTTAAACTATTGTTCATCCATTTGGGATCATTTTTGTTAGATCTAATTTCCCTTCTCAGGACAAAAGTTGTCTGGGCAGCTAGAACTATGCTCTGAAAAGCGTCATATTGGCAACCAACACCACCTACCTGACCCATAGTCGGGTCATCCCAATTTAGCCCACCCAGGTAGTTTCTTAGTCCCATGAAATCGGTCAAACGAAAGCTTGGGACAGAGATCTGATTGCAGTTATCTGGGTAATTCCATTATATGTTGAAACTAAGTGATTTGTGATCAGTTTCCCCAAGAAGTCGATATGTTACACCTGACCTCCCCCTTAACCTCAAGATTATTAATTAGTGATTCTTTGTTGGCAAGAACCAAGTCAAGCAGATTGTTTCCTCTGGTTGGTTCTGTCACAAACTGTTCTAAGAAGCAACCCTGAACCGTATCAAGAAAGTCACTAGACTCAAGATTTCCTGTCCTATTGTTTCAATCAATTTGTCTAAAGTAAAAATCTCCCATTAACACAACATTTTCATATCTAGATGCCTTATGGATTTCGTCCCATAACCGCTTACTGCACTCCCTATCAAGGTTTGGGGGCCTATAAATCACACCCAAAATTAATTTGTCACGTCCTTCGAGAAACTGTAGCCAAACAGATTCTATGTCCGATGTTTCTAATCTAATATCATGACTAAGACAATTTAAATTATCTCTGACATACATCGCCACTCCACCACCCTTCCTGCTGACCCTATCAGTGTGGAATAGTTTTTAACCCTTTATGTTGCAATCAGAGGGCATTTCTCTATCTTTCAAGTTGGACCAGGTCTCTGTTATAGCAATATCTATATTACCTGCACTTGCAAGTACTCTTAGCTCACCTCTTATTTCTTAAGACTCCTACTATTTGTACAGTAAACTTTAAGGGAGCTAGTCACTCGTTGCCCTCTATTATCTCTCTCTGTTTATCAACTAATTTGCCTTTACTAGCAACTTAATTTGGAATATTGTCTTTTAAACATATCCCTGAGGTATCCTGGTTATATCTGCTGTTTTCAACCTTAGTACTGCAGCAGATATTAGTGCAGAAGCTGGACGATCATGAGCTTACAACAGGAAGAGTACTGCAATGGTTCAGAGAATACCTGACAGGGAGGCAACAACGAGTCATGGTACGTGAAGAGGTATCACAGAAGGTGCCTGTGACGAGCGGGGTCCCACAGGGGCCAGTCCTAGGACCAATTTTTAATATATGTGAATGACATAATGTAAGGGATAGACACTGAAGCGTCCCTGTTCGCAGATGATGTGAAGTTAATAAGAATTAAACCAGATGAGGATCAGGCAAGACTACAAAGAGACCTGGACAGGCTGGACACGTGGTCCAGCAACTGGCTCCTTGACTTCAACCCTGCCAAATGCAAAGTCATGAAGATTGGGGAAGGGCAAAGAAGGCCTCAGACAGAATATAGGCTAGGTGGACAAAGACTGCAAACCTCACTCATGGAGAAAGATCTTGGGGTGACCATAACACCGAGCACGTCTCCGGAGGCACACATCAACCAGATAACTGCTGCAGCGTATGGGTGCCTGGCAAACCTGAGAATAGTGTTCCGATACCTTAGGAAGAAATCGTTCAAGACACCGTACACTGTGTACGTGAGGCCCTTACTGGAGTATGCAGCACCAGTTTGGAACCCACACCTGGTCAAGCACGTCAAGAATTTAGAGAATGTACAAAGGTTGGCAACAAGGCTAGTTCCGGAGGTCAGGGGAATGTCTTACTATGAAAGGTTGAGGGAAATCGGACTGAAGACACTGGAGGACAGGAGGGTCAGGGAAGACATGATAACGACATACAAAATACTGCGTGGAATAGATAAGGTGGACAGAGACAGGATGTTCCTGAGAAGGAACACAGAAACAAGGGGTAACAATTGGAAGTTGAAGACCCAGATGAGTCACAGGGATGTTAGGAGGTATTTCTTCAGTCATAAGAGTCGTCATGAAGTGGAATAGCTTAGCAAGTGATGTAGTGGAGGCAGGAACTATACATAGCTTTAAGACGAGGTCTGACAAAGCTCAGGAAGCAGAGAGGGAGAGGACCTAGTAGCGATCAGTGAAGAGGCGGGGCCAGGAGCTGAGTCTCGACCCCTGCAACCACAATTAGGTGAGTATAATTAGGTTAGTATATACACACACAGCTACACATACACAACCACACAGGGCCAGGAGCTGCGACTCAACCCATGCAACCACAACAGAGTACACACACACTCAAACATACAAGCACACACAACAACACACCCACATACACAGTGGTTCAGCAACAAAGTGATGGTGTTGGACAGCCTCACCATCTCATCATAGAGTGGCAGGGTTGGGGAAATAACATGAAACCTTGATATGTGTATACGTGTGTGCATACGTGTGTGTGTGTGTGTGTGTGTGTGTGTGTGTGTGTGTGTGTGTGTGTGTGTGTGTATACGTGTATACGTGTGTGTGTGTGTGTGTGTGTATACGTGTATACGTGTGTGTGTGTGTGTGTATACGTGTATACGTGTGTGTGTGTGTGTATACGTGTGTGTATACGTGTGTGTGTGTGTGTGTGTATACGTGTGTGTGTGTGTGTGTGTGTGTGTGTGTGTATACGTGTATACGTGTGTGTGTATACGTGTATAAGTGTGTGTGTGTGTGTATACGTGCGTGTGTGTATACGTGTGTGTACGTGTGTGTGTGTGTGTGTGTGTGTGTGTGTGTGTGTGTGTGTGTGTGTGTGTGTGTGTGTGTGTGTGTGTGTGTGTGTGTGTGTGTGTGTGCGCGCGCGCGTGCGTGCGTGCGTGCGTGCGTGCGTGCGTGCGTGCGCTCTCTCCTAACTGTGGTTGCAGGGGTCCAGTCATAGCTCCTGGCTCCGCCTCTTCACTGGTCACCACTAGGTCTCTCCCTCCCTGCTCGGTGAGCTTTGTCATACGTGTTCTTAAAGCTTTGCATGGATCCTGCCTCCACTACCTCACTTTCCAGACTATTCCACTTCCTGGCAACTCTAACTAAAGAAATACTTCCGAACATCCCTGTGACTCATCCGAGTCTTCAACTTCAAATTATGATCCCTTGTTGCTGTGTCCCACCTTCGGAAAATTCTTTCTGTCCACCTTGTCGATTCTTCTCAGTATTTTTTGTTATTATCATGTTCCCTTTATTCTTCCTGTCCTTCAGTGTCGTCAGGTCGATTTTTCCTCGTAGAACAAACATGCCCCTTAGCTGTGGGACTAGTCTCGTTGCAAACCTTTGCAATTTCTCTAATTTCTTGACGCGCTTGGTGTACAGAGTCTTGAACGACTCCTTACTGAGATGTCGGAATGCTATTAGGTTTGCTAGTCTCCCATATGCTGAGCAGTTATTTGGCTCATGTTCGCCTCAAGAGATGTGCTCGATATTATACTCGCCCTAATATTCTTTTCCTTAGTGAGGTTTGTAGCCTTTGGCCTCCTACACTGTACTCCGCCTGCGGTCTTCTTTGTCCTTCCCCGATCTTCATGACTTTTACTTGGTGTGGTTGAAATCCAGGGGCCAGTTACTGGACCAGGCCTGCAGCCTGTCCAGATCCCTTCGTAGTCCTGTTTGACCGTCTTCCGATTAAACTCTCCTCATTAACTTCACATCGACTGCAAAAATGGACACTTCTAAATCTATTCCTTTCGTCATGTCATTCACATATACCAGAAACCGCACTGGTCTTAGGACTAACCCCTGTGGACCCCCGCTCGTCATAGGCGCCCACTCTGACACCTTGCCACGTACCATGACTTGTTAATGTCTTCCCGTCAGGTATTCTCTGATCCATTGCAGTGCCTTCCCTGTTATACCGCCTGGTCCTCCAGCTTTCATACTAATCTCAAGTGGGGAATTGTGTCAAAAGCCTTCTTACAGTCCAAGAAAACGCAATCTATCCACTTCTCTCTCTGTCTTACTGCTGTAATACTGTCACAGGATTTCCCGTCCGTGAATCCGTGCTGATTATCTTTGGTAAGCTCATTCCTTTCTAGGTGCTCCACCACACTTCTACTGACAATCTTCTCCATGACTTTGCATACTATACATGTCAGTGACACTGGTTTGTAATTAGTGCTGAATGTTTCTCTCTTTTTTTAAAAACTGGGACTACATTTGCCGTCTTTCTTACCTCAGATAGCTGCCCTATTTCGATACATGTTTTGAAGATTGTTTGTGGTACACAGAGTGGCTCTGCTTCCTCTTTCAGGACCCATGGAGAGATGTTATCCGGCACCATCGCCTTTGAGGTATCTAGTTCGCTTAGCAGCCTCTTCACCTCCTCCTCGGTTGTATGTATTGTGTCCACGACTTGATGATGTACCCACTCTTTCTGGAGTCATTTCTGTCTTCACCGCAGCCTTGCAGATTGTCACATATTCCATCATCTCATTTACTGATTTCCCTGCAAGTTCTCTGTCACACTGAACCTCGTGCAGGAAATTCGTCATCCCTGTGTACTCCCCTCCCTCTCTTGTAATTTAGTTTTAGTCGTCCTGCCCCTCATGCTTCCCTCGCCACCTGTAAAACTATGCATTCGAAACCCAGAACCACGTTATCGCTAGCTCCAAGGGGCCTTTCATATGTGATGTCCTCAATATCTGCACTAGTCAAGGTGAATACTAGGTCCAGTCTTGCTGATTCGCCCTCCATCCCGCCCTCCATCCCTTCCTCCTTCCCTTCCTCCTTCCCTTCCTCCTTCCCGCCCTCCATCCATCCCTCCATCCATCCCTCCATCCATCCATCCATCCCTTAATCCATCCCTCCATCCATCCATCCATCCATCCATCCATCCATCCATCCATCCCTCCCTCCGGTAGTGTCCCTAATGTGTTGATGCATGAGGTTTTCCAGTACTTCATCCATTATTTTAACCCTCCACGTTTCTGGGCCCCCATTTGGCTTGAGGTTTTCCCAGTCAATTTCTTTGTGATTGATGCCACCACCAACCAGCAGCTTCGCCCTGCCCACATGGGCCCTTCTGGCCACTTCGGCCAGTGTATAAACCATCGCTCTGTTACTCTCATCATTTTCTTGCCTTGGCCTCCTGATATTCTGTGGTGGGTGATACATCACTGCAACCACCTTGCGATCTCCCTTCTGAAGTGCTCCTGCTATGTAATCCCTTGCTTCTCCTCTGTCTCCAACTCCTCAAAATCCCATTAGTTTTTGATGAGTAGTGCCACTCCTCCACCCTTTTATTCCCTCTGTCTTTCCTGAGGATCTGATATCCAGTTGGAAAGATGGCATCTATTATCATTCCTTTCTGCTTGGTTTTTGTGAGACCTATAATGTCCAGTGATGCCTCTGTGATGCATTCATGTCAGTCCTCTCACTTATTCATCATTTCATCAGCGTTAGTAGGAGACCTTTGGTTCTGGGCAGTAAGGGAAAACATACACGAACTGTTGGAACCTCCCAAGCGGGCAGGGAAAAGGCAGACGATAAATGAACATATAAGGGAGGTAAGTGGAGTGAAGACGAAGAGTAAATGGTCGGAGTAAGCAGGGGCATCGAACAAATAATGGGCTTTTACTAATGTCTAAGACCAACCTATACGTAGACGGAACACAAAAGTCATGAGAGCGGACAAAGTAACGAAGGCAATGGGCATCGCGACGATCAGCTAAGGAAGGAACATTCGCCTCAGGACAGAAGCTTTCAACCGGGGATGAACGAAAGGCACCAAGGCATAAACGTAGTCTTTGATAATGAAGAGGAACTAAGAGTGGTAGGAGAACAGAACTGACTTGGTCTCCATAATCCAGCTTGGACAAGACTAGGGTGGAATGCAAACTGAGGAGAGTTAGGAGATCTGCTCCCCACGAACGATGCGCAAGAATTTTAAGGAGATTCAGGCGACCATGACAAGTTGCCTTCAAAGAAGAAATGTGAGGTTTGCATGTCAACCGGCGATTGAAGAGAAGGCCAAGAAACTTGACCATATCACATTCTGGAATATGTGAGCCGTGTAAATACAATGGAATATTTTGAACAAGAGGACATCCAGAGAAGGTAATGAAATGGGTTTTTGTAATAGAAAATTTAAAGCCATGAGAAGTGGTCCAATGAGAAACTCGGTCAATCGCCTCCTGAAGGGGGGGAGCTACTACCAGGCAACAGTCAGCGCCTGAGAAAGCTATAGCGAAGTCATCTACATAAAGTGACGATCAAATATGTATAGTGCTAAGGACACAACCTTGTGGGACTCCCTTGGCTTGTACAAAGTCTGAAGAAAGCGAAGCGCCAACACGGACCCGAAAATGTCTGTCAGATAAGAAAGCAACAAGGAAGGTTGGCTTTGGCTAAAATGTTATACCTCCAAGTGGTGTCATATGCCTTCTCAAGATCAAAAAAAAACTGCTAGGATGGAACGTTTGTTAGCAAAGGCATTTCGCACATACGTATCTATGTGGAGCAAAACCCAAAGTAGAGCGGCCCTTGCGAAAGCCAAATTGGTGAGGGGAAAGACTATTGCGAGTCTCCAAGAACGATATCAGATGTCTGTTCACCAATCATTCCATTACCATGCAGACTACACTGGTCAGGGCAATAAGACGATAGTGAGGGGTATCAAGCCCCGAGGTGCCTTGTTTGCGAAACTGTAGTACGATGGTAGATTTCCATTGTTGTGGAGAACCCCTCGTGTCCAAATAAGATTGAACAGACGCATAAGGACTGGAAGGGCCGTAGAATGCAGATTCTGTAGCATATTGATATGAATATCATCAGGTGCAGCTGCAGACGGCTGGCAAGCGGAAATCGTGGACTCTAGCTCTAGGAAAGTGAAGTTATACAGCTCCATTCCATTTGATGAGTAATCCAAGGGCAATTGCTCCTTGGTAGGCTTAGACAGAAGAAATGAAGGACAAAGGTGAAGCCCTTCGGAGACACTGATCAGATAGTTCCCGATTTCTATGGCAACTTCAAGAGGTTCTGCAATACTAACACCAGCAACCCGCAAAACGGGAGCTGGGTCCGAAGTGTACTTGCCACACAACTTCCCTAGCTTCTTCCAAACCGCACACACAGGGGAAGACGAGGTAATGGTAGACACGTAGTCATTATACGCGTTTAGCATCGCGTATGATGCAGCGAGCAACTGCCCTTGCCTGCTTAAAATCTAAGTGACGCTCTGAGGTCCGATTAAATCGATAATGGCCCCATGCAGCACGTTTCAAATGCACTGCACGGGCACACGCAGGAGATCACCAAGGCACGCATGTCTGAGAACGCCTGCCTGAGGTTTGAGGAATAAAACATTCCCACAGCCAAAACTAAGGTCGAAAACTAGTGTACCAGTTCATCAACAGAGGACGAAAGGGGGGCCTCAAAAATGTGGTAAGATGAGAGTATAAGTCAAAATTTGCTCGTGCAAATAGCGAACGAGAGCTACAAGGTGGCTGGGAATACATAGAAGAAAGAACAATAGAAAAGTGATCACTGTCATGTAAATCCGGAAGAACAGACCAAGCATAATTAAGTACAATTGACAAGAAAAAGAAAGATCACTGCAAGAGAGACGGTGCGAGAGTCAAAATTTGTAGGAACACCCGTATTCAAAACATGAAGATGAGAAGCGAGAAGTCTCCAACTGATCACCACGAAGGTCACAGTGGGACCCTCCCCACAGATGATGGCGAGTGTTAAAATCACCTTACAAGATAAGCAACGGCATAGATCAAAAAAGCAATATCCGAGATACAGAATGCACGGGAGGGGGAAAGATATAAAGAGCAAACTGTATACCATCTGTGTAAATAAATACGAGCTGCAGTATAATGCAGCAAAGAATGAACAAAACCTTGTTGATATGGTACACCAACGAGCACAAGAAGCGCACTCATTAACCAATACATTAGGAAAAGGATCAGAAGAATGTAACAGCACAGCCTGAAACAGGACGAATAACAGCTGAATGAATTTTGGACTCTTGTAACCCGACACATATTGGGGAAAACTGGGAGAGCAACACTTGGAGTTCTCCCTGATTGCCCCTGTGACCACGAATATTCCATTGTAAATAAGACATTATTTACAAAAACAGGTATGCCAACAATAAGAAGCGATAAAATCTACGGGTATTATGGTCAGTGAAGTTAACGTGTGGGAGCAACGGTAAGCGTGTAAGCAATGAGGAATCAGAATGCTGTGAAGGAAAAGATTGTTGAGAGGGTCGTGAAAAGGAAGGGGTAGAAGGGTTTCGTCTCCGCAATATAGTTGGAGATAGCATCAAGTGTCTCAGCAGATAAGGAAGATGCCGATACCATGATTTCAGAGACAGGTGGGGTAGAGCAAGTAGAGGCCAGGGTAACTATGGAGGCAACTAAAGGGGTCTGACAGGGGTTACCTGGAGGTTACCTGGAGGTTATTCCGGGGATCAACGCCCCCGCGGCCCGGTCCATGACCAGGCCTCCCGATGGATCAGGGCCTGATCAACTAGGCTGTTACTGCTGGCCGCACGCAGTCCAACGTACGAGCCACAGCCCGGCTGATCCGGCACTGACTTTAGGTATCTGTCCAGCTCTCTCTTGAAGGCAGCCAGGGGTTTATTGGCAATTCCCCTAATGCTTGATGGGAGGCTGTTGAACAGTTTTGGGCCCCGGACACTTATGGTGTTTTCTCTTAGTGTACCAATGGCGCCCCTACTTTTTATTGGGGGCATTTTGCATCGCCTGCCCAGTCTTTTACTTTCGTAGGGAGTGATTTCTGTGTGCAGATTTGGGACCATTCCTTCCAAGATTTTCCAAGTGTAGATTATGATATATCTCTCCCTCCTGCGTTCCAACGAGTACAAGTCAAGTGCTTCCAAGCGTTCCCAGTAGTTAAGGTGCTTGACAAAACTTATACGTGCAGTAAAGGATCTCTGTACACTCTCTAGATCTGCAATTTCACCTGCTTTGAATGGAGATGTTAATGTACAGCAGTATTCCAGCCTAGAGAGAACAAGTGATTTGAAAAGGATCATCATGGGCTTGGCATCTCTCGTTTTGAAAGTTCTCATTATCCATCCTATCATTTTCTTTGCACGTGCGATCGTGGCACTGTTGTGATCCTTGAAAGTGAGATCCTCAGACATTACTACTCCCAGGTCCCTTACATTATTTTTCCGCTCTATTGTATGGCCGGAGTCAGTAGTATACTCTGTTCTAGTTATTATCTCCTCCAGTTTTCCATAACGGAGTAGTTGGAATTTGTCCTCATTGAACATCATATTGTTTACCGTTGCCCACTGGAAAACTTTGTTTATATCTTCTTGGAGGTTAACCGCGTCCTCAGCAGATGACAGCCTCATGCAGATCCTAGTATCATCCGCAAAGGATGATACGGTGCTGTGGTGTATATCTCTGTTTATGTCTGATATGAGGATAAGGAATAAGATGGGGGCGAGTACTGTGCCTTGTGGAACAGAGCTCTTCACTATGGCAGCCTCCGATTTAACTCTGTTGACCACTACTCTTTGTGTTCGATTTGTTAGGAAGTTGAAGATCCATCTTCCCACTTTCCCAGTTATTCCTTTAGCACGTATTTTATGGGCTATTACGCCATGATCGCATTTGTCAAATGCTTTTGCAAAGTCTGTGTATATTACATCTGCATTCTGATTTTCTTCCAGTGCATCCAAGGCCATGTCATAGTGATCCAGTAGTTGTGAGGCAGGAGCGACCTGCCCTGAACCCATGTTGCCCTGGATTGTGCAGATTTTGGGAATCCAGGTGATTTGCAATCCTGCTTCTTAGCACTCTTTCAAAGATTTTTATGATGTGGGACGTCAGAGCTATTGGTCTATAGTTCTTAGCTAATGCTTTGCTGCCACCTTTATGGAGTGGGGCTATATCCGTTGTTTTAAGTGACTGTGGAATTTCACCCATGTCCAAGCTCCTCCTCCATAGTGTACTTAGGGCACACGAGAGGGGTTTCTTGCAGTTCTTAATGAAAACAGAGTTCCACGAGTCTGGGCCCGGGGCTGAGTGCATAGGCATGTTGTCAATGGTTTTTTTCGAAATCTATCGGAGTTAGGGTAATGTCGGAAATCTGGCATACATTTATGGAGTTTTGAGGCTCATTCATGAAGAAATCATTTGGGTCGTCGATCCTCAGACCGATTAGTGGTTCACTAAACACAGAGTCGTACTGGGATTTCAATATTTCACTCATTTCCTTGTTGTCATCTGTGTAAGTCCCATCCTGTCTGAGTAAGGGCCCGATACTAGATGTGGTATTTGCCTTGTTTTTGGCATATGAAAAGAAATATTTTGAATTTCTTTCAATTTCACTAATAGCTTTAAGCTCCTCCTGCCTCTCCTGGTTCCTGTAAGAGTCATTTAGCTTAAGTTCGATAGTTTCCACTTCCCTGGTCAGCGCCTCCTTTCGTGTATCAGATATTCTAGCACTCCTGAGGAGCTCAGTGACTCTTCGTCGTCTTCTGTAGAGGGAGCGTCTTTTTCTCTCCAGTTTACTCCTGCTCTTCTTCTTTCTTATGGGAATATGCCTAGAACATGCTTCGGCTACCAGGAAGTTGATCCTTTCAAGGCACTGGTTTGGATCCATGTCATTTAAGACATCTTCCCAACATGTTTCGTTTAGGACATGGTTTACCTGGTCCCAGTTGATGTTCTTGTTGAAATTGCATTTTGTGAAGACACCTTCACAGGTACATGCATTCTGCTGTTCAGGACCCCTATGCATGTACGTCTGGACTTCGATTAGATTGTGATCGGAATTAGTTGTTTTTGATATTCTTATGTCTCTTATCAGGTCCTCATTATTTGTGAAGATAAGGTAAAGTGTGTTTTCTAGTCTTGTTGGCTCCACTATCTGCTGGCTTAAGGTGTGTTTTTCGCAGAGACTTAGTAGCTCATGTGTGTGTGACCTTTCATCTGCGCTACCTCCGGGGATTGTTTCAGCTATAACATTATTTGCTACATTCTTCCATTTTGTATGCCTTAGGTTGAAATCACCAAGCAGTAAGATGTTTGGGGATGGAGCTGGAAGGTTTTCCAAACAGTAATCGATTTTCAGTAGCTGTTCCTTAAACTGTTGTGAGGTTGCATCTGGTGGCTTGTATACAACCACAATGATTAGGTTTTGGTTCTCGATCTTTATTGATAGAACTTCAACTACCTCATTTGTGGTGTTCAGCAACTCCGTGCAGATAAGGGACTCTGACATACAGGCCAACCCCCCCTTGTTGCCTGTTTTTTCTGTCGCATCTGAAAAGGTTGTAACCACTTATCCATATTTCACTGTCAAAGTGATCTTTTGTGTGAGTCTCTGTGAAGGCTGCAAACATTGCATTAGACTCTACTAGAAGTCCACTGATAAAAGGTATTTTGTTGGTGGTGGATGGCTTAAGGCCCTGTATATTAGCAAATATGAACGAGGTTGTATTCTGTGTTTGTTGGGGGGATTTTGTTATTGGCATCAGTAGTTGTAATTCTGGAGGGCCATGGGTGGCCACTGGCTGCGCCTCCAGTCCAACAAGGCTCCAACGTGGTGGACTATTTTTGTTATTTCCTTCCATTTTCTTTTTTCGTTTCCTGCCACTAAAAAAATCACCTGGAGTTGGGTTGTCGTAGCTACTATTGTTTGTCTTGTGGGGTCTGTGCCTCCTGGTCCCTTTTAGATGGTATGCAGGGCACTCGATGTTGTAACACTGCTTCTGGAGGACCGAGGAGTGGCACATTTTTGGGTGAAAGAAAGTACAGGAAGAAGAACGACACACTCCTTTAGACAGGAGGTCGCTACATATTTTGGGATGGTCAAAGTTGCATGTCCCATTTTTTTCCCCTGTTATTCCATGCTTACAGATGCCCAAAGCATAATATTTGCACAAATTCACCTTTGATTGAGAATTGTTGGGAGGTGTGTTGTCAATTTCTGCAGGTTCTGGGACTGCACTATAATCCTCAGTATCCAAGCCAGGGCCACCCCGTCCTGGATTCCATCTACTTTCCCCAGTAGAGGAAGAAGGCGGAGACTCCTCTCCAACATCTGTACTGTGGGCCACGGTCTTGTGCAATGATGGTTGCATATTTACTGTTTTTGTGGTGGTTTGGGTAGTGTCCCTAGGAGAGTCTGGGCTGGCAGTAAGGCTGGGGTGGGGAGTATGGACCTGGAGAGAGGCACTGGCAGGGGCAGAAGAGTCCTGCAGTGGAACAGGAGAGGAAGGAGGTTGAAAGGTAAATAGGGAAGAAGACGGGGGGAGGGAGAAGAGGGGACTGCATGAGGGGGGTGAACCTCCACCTTCATGCGAGTTAGAAAGGGGGTGAGAACGAGGCATCGAGGTAGAAGATTGATTCAACTTCACAGGTGATAGACATTAAGAAGGTGTATGCTTGCGAGGTCTCGTAGGCTGAGAAACTAGCGAGCGAGATGAAGTAGAAGTAGGAAGAGGTACGGAGGTAGGATTTTCAGAGGATAAAACCGCAAAAGAATTAGAAATGGGGGGTGACCCGCAAAAGAATTAGAAATGGGGGGTGACCCAGGAAGACATGGTAGTAGAAGAGCTGGTAGGTGGGAGGACCGTCAAGGTTGGAGGTGTCAGCGCTACCTGAGAATAATGAACACGAGGAAAATTTCCCTGAAGGCGGAGCTGAGAAACAGCCATAGCGTAGGTAAGGCCTTCACTCTCTTTAAGATAATGGATTTCTTGTTCATTACGATAGACTTGACAATGGCATGAAAAAGAAGGATGAAATTCATTGCAATTGAGACAAGATGGGGAAAGACTGCAAGATGTATTGGCATAATCTGCGGCACCACAGACCAAGCACTCTGCTGCAGATCTGCAATATTCAGCAGCAATTACAACACTATTGGGGAGTACCGACTACTTTACAGACCTCTAGGCGATGGCCTGCAATGTAAACAGAGGACGGGAGTTCACGGCAGTCGAAGGTTAAGCAGGTGGTGTTGCTTGAAAAGCAGGTCCCCAAGCGAGTGTGCAGGACGTATGTATTATCTTTGAGAACAGGAAGGTCCTGAAGGGCTAATTGCTCTAGAATATCATTGCCGCAAGACAGAAAATCACTATATAATGGTATGCGGTAAAACCACCGTACCACTGCAAGAATTGAGAATAGCGTGCTTATGTTATCTATGTTAGTTATATGGGAAAGATCATGAGCTTGTTCTGAATTCTGAACTGTAACGAAATGCCTACCATTTCGAAGAGCATGAAAGGATTTATTTTGGCCAACGTGCCGTAAAAGAGCTTTACTAATTGTATGATCAGAAAGACAGTCACTTGGAGATGTCGGTTATAGGTTATAGGGAAAAGAATTTAGCCCAGTCCACTGTGTACTTGGAAACATGGTTCGCAATGGAAATGGGTGTCATTTTTTGGGTAGACATCAAAGAACCGTCGTCAGTAGGTGGTCTCGAATGTTCAAAAGTAGCACCGCGGGTGGTCCGACCTGAGGGAGGTGGGCAATCCAAAAACCGTTGCACTGTATGCGGGGAAGCCGGACATATTGTCAGAGGTGTGCAAGAGGCAGAGGCATTAACATAAATTGGTGGCCCCTCAGCACCTGGGGCAGGTGACGAAGCATCACCAGCAGAAGGTACAGGGGTACGAGTCCAGAGAATGTTACAGTAACAAAGCCTAGGCAGAACAGGATGTGGGATCAGAAAGGGACCTGGGAGGAGGAGGGTTATTACTGAACGAAGACTCCATGATAGTGGTGCTATTTTCGTGTTATTTTCTTTCTTGTTAAAGAAAAAAAAGAAGGAAATAAAAAAAGAGGGACAGCAGAGGAACAGTCAATAGAAGGCATGGAAGGGCCGTAAGTTCCTCCTCTCATCTGAGAGGGCCTTGAGCTCAAAAGCAGTGAAGATGCAGCGTGGAACCCGTGCCATACCCTATCCTTCATGCCAGTAAACCAGCGCTCAGGGACAGCAACCTCACATCTACCAACCCACCTCGACAGACAAAAGAAAGGGTGGTCGGAAACCCACTACAAAGCATACCTCCTTCGGCTGCCACCTTCCAGAACCGACAGGCAGCCCCTGGACATACACCCATCATCTGCAAACCACACCACCCCCGAGGGACTCTATGGAGTAGGATGAACCCCAGCACACGTCCCCCTACCTAGAAACCATAATGCCAGAGGACGACGACCCCAGAGACTACAAATGGGATGGGGAAAGGGGAGGGATGGGAGAGGGGAGGAAAGGGGAAAAAAGTGGGTGATAGGGAGGATGGGATAGGGAATGGAGGATTGAGTAGTATTTAGACTTGGTCTGAGGAAGGAAACCAAAGGGTTTAATTCCTTAAATCAAGAACCTCTTCGCCACTGCAAAGAGCCCCCCTTGAAGAGGGGTAAGATGTTGAATAGCCCCGAGCCAAGGATCATGATACAGTGTTCCCTTATTGTGCCCACCGCTTCCCTGCTTTTCATTGGATTTATATGGCACTTGTTTTGAAAGTTCTCATTTTCCACACCATCTTCCTAGCTTCCGTGACCTTGGTCTTTTGTTCTTTGAAAGGTCAGATGACAAAATTACTTCCAAGTCCTTCACGTGTTTCGTTCTATTTGACCATCCTCTTGAGTTTTGCATACAGCCTCCCTTACCAAGGATATAAATAGTAGAAGCATAACTCAGCGACTCCTATTATTTGTATTTCTTTTTTTCAGGGGGAACACTCAAGCTTGACTTTAGATTACTGCTAATCAGAACTCCAAAATCATTTTTGCAATCACAGTTATTAAGATACAAGTTTACAAGTGTCACGGTTATTCTTTTTTACCAGATTTACAACAGTACATTTGTTTAAATTTAACTACATATCCCACTTCTCCGACCACACAGTCAACCAATCAGAATTATTCTGACAGCCTGTTATACTGTCAGCAACACACGCAAGTTTGCCGATATGTCGTTTACAAAGGGCGCAACATTGTGGAATACTGCTTGTGATGCGTCTCCACTTCAATTTTTCCCCATTTATGCAAAATCTGTTACCTCTGTTAACCACACCTCGACCAAGGAAAAAAATTTACTTCCTTCTTCCATGTGGCTGTACTTGTCTTAACAATCTCCTGTGTGGAATTCTATCAAAGGCCTTACTGAAATCTACATGCATATACACAGTACCACATTCCTTACCATGGTCTACTACCTCAAATGCCTTTTTGATAAAAGTTAGTAAATTCCTTCGAAAAATTATTTGAGATTCAGTGCTCAACTTTTGTCATTGAAGTTGGCTTCGAATAGCCTTGACAGTTAATGATTCCATCATTTTTTCCCAGATTTGAGATTAGGCTAATTGGTCTATAATTCGAGGCTAATGACCTATCTGCTTTGTACATATGAATCACATTTGTCATTTTTCACTTATCACTAGGAACTGACAGTGCCAGGTATGTTGAAAAACACTAGCCAATGGTTTGTTAAATTCTTCCTTACATTCCTTTATAACCTTTGAGAACAATTCATCAGGAATTTGTTTAGTTTTAAACTATATACCATATTTTACGGTGAACAAGGCGCTCCGGTGTCGAGGACCATCCCCCCCCCCCATCCTCTCAAATTCTGATTGCCTAAATTTGGGGAAAAAAATGGTGCTTCGGCCTTCAAGATGCTAGGTAAGTTTTCGAGACTTATTTTAGGGAAAAAATAAAAGCGTCTTTGACGTCGTAAAATATGGATATTGCCAGAGAACTATGTCTCTAGTGGCTTTGATGGAACATAACTTATCTTTGTCCTAACCTACATAATCTGATTTCTGGAATTTTTTTAATAACTCCCTGCGTAAAAACTAAGAGGAAATGCATGTTGAAGATTGTATAAATTTCTAAAGAGCATTTATTTGGTCCTATCTTCTTAATCTTATTCCTGTGTACCTGAAAGAAATCTTTTTGGTTGGTCTTCGATTATTGCTGGATACCCAGCAATAAGGGAGCCACCTCAATTATGCAGATCAGATAACCAAAAAAGTGCAGATGTCAAGCAGGTGGTATGGGAGTTCACGTGTGCATCCACATTGAACGATACCTATATCCAGTGCAGCAGGGAATAAAGAGGAGCAGCTGCAAACCTCAGTGTCCCAGAAGTCAAGAAAATATTGTGAACTTGCCAATCAATAAATGCTTGTTCCCATAGGTTCAGTGACCCTCAGGCCATTTGAAAAGTGTGCATCCAAATTTCCTAAGGAACTAGGGATTCCAGGGCAGCTAGATTACTGTTCCAGAGACTCAGTGGATGACATTTTTATAATGAAATTTTAAATTAGTAGCAATATTCATCTGTATTGTATCCCACAAAACTTATGTACTGTATATGCTATCACTGTACCATCAATGTATCTTTTAAGACGTGTTTAGCATAATACTTTTAATAAAGTGTACCCATTGGTGAGGTGGGATGGTAAGGAAAGTTGAATATTTAAATAGCTTCGGGACGAAATCCAAATGTTTTTCCTCGAAGCCTATTTATCTACTTTACGAGCCTACGAGTCCCCACAATTTGTACTAAAGGTGAATTTCGTCCTATGGAACATAAAATATAAAGAAATCACTGAAAAGAGTGAATTCACTAAGGTAGTGTGTTAGATCGCTCTACTAGATAATATATAATCTGTTAAGGGCTTAGCAATAAAGTTAAACACATCCGTTGGAAATATAACTGGATTCCAATACACACATGTCACTAAAGACTCCCTATGACACTAATAACGAGGTGACGCGCCTCAATATTCAAGGGTTTTTCTGAGTACAAATTAGGGGATTCCCGCCCCCTCAGTAAGCACGAGGGCTTCACAAGACGCACTGTACACGAACCAGCTCTTATGAGGACCACACCTTTCCCTATTTGAAATTCATGTGATAATCACATGAAAACTCTTGCAGGAAATTATTCCCTATTACCAACGTTTTGAGAGTTGTAGTCACTAAGCGATACTTTTATGTGAACGTTATAGATAATTCACTTCTGTTTACATGATGGAAAGAAACTACTTGACAAGTGTAGCCAACACACGACACCACTTGTGTTAATCTCAGAAATATCTATTGTTTTTACCAGAATACTTAATGAAACAACTGCTTTGCTAGACTTAATCTGTAGCTTAAAATATTTTAGCAAGTTTATCGAGAACGCAAGTTAAAATGTAGCGGTGGGAACAATTCGCAACAGGTCTGTAAATTGGAAATGGAGAGCACCCTTCAGCCCAGCCATCCATTCATCCATCACTGACTCTCCATGGAAAACGCCAAATCAGTCTATCCATCCATCCGTTCTTCCCCCCTTAACCATCCATCCACCAACCCATCTGTCATTCCGCCGATCTCACTGCCCATCCACTTATCCACACATCCATCCATTCCATCAACAAGATATCTATCTGCCCACCAATTTATTCATCTGCACATTCATCCATCCATGTATTCATTCATTAATCTGTCCAACAGTTTAACCATCCATTCAACTAACCAATAACCCATCCGCACATTCATCTTTGCCTCCTCCAAGAAAATGACGCTTCTCCAGTGTCATTAGTCCATTAGTTTGGGAGGGCGATTGTGTTATCTTCTAGTGAAAAGAAGTATTTAATCGTGTCAAATCATGGCAATATGTATCAGTGTTTTTAGTGTAACCATCCGTGTATGCATGCTTTATGTATGTATGATGTATAAGAACATAAGAAAGAAGAAACACTGCAACAGGCCTTCTGACCCACGCGGAGAAGGTCATGTCCCCCCCCCCAGATTAGCCCAATGACCCACTCAGTCTGGTCACCCCCACTCAAGGATGGAGCACGGTACCAGACCCAGCAGCACAAGCTAGTCAGGTCCAACTCTCACCCACCCACACCCACTCATGTATTTATCTAACCTATTTTTAAAACTACACAACGTTTTAGCCTCAATAACTGTACTCGGGAGCTTGTTCCACTCATACACAACTATTACCAAACCAGTGCTTTCCTATATCCTTTCTGAATCTGAATTTTTCCAGCTTGAAACCATTGCTGCGAGTCCTGTCTTGGGTGAAAATTTTCAGCACGCTATTTACATCCCTTTCATTTATTCCTGTTTTCCATTTATACACCTCGATCATATCCCCCCTAATTCTACGCCTTTCAAGAGAGTGCAAATTCAGGGCCCTCAGTCTATCCTCATAGGGAAGATTTCTGATACATGGGATCATCTTTGTCATCCTCCTCTGTACGTTTTCCAGAGCATTTATATCCATTCTGTAATACGGTTACCAGAACTGAGCAGCATAGTCTAAATGAGGCCTAACCAAGGATATATAGAGTTGAAGAACAACCTGAGGACTTCTATTATTTATATTTCTAGATATGAAGCCAAGAATTCTGTTAGCTTTATTGCGAACACTAATGCACTTTTGTCTTGGTTTTAGATTACTGCTAACCAGAACTCCTAAATCCTTTTCACAATCAGTAGTATTATGATCTACATTATTTAGTTTATATGTTGCATGGTTATTTAACTGGCCAACATTTAGAACTTTGCATTTGTCAATATTAAACTGCATCTGCCACTTCTCCGACCATTGGATCAGTCTATTCAAATCATCCTGGAGTGCTTTAGTGTCCTCATTAGAATGAATTGGACGGCGTATTTTGGCGTCATCAGCAAATTTGCTTATGTCGCTATTTATTCCCTCATCTATGTCGTTTTCTCAACAACACTTCAGGAAAGGACAAAGTTCGACTCCTAGCGGTGGAGGCACCACATTCAGAGTTCCTTTTAGCTGTTCCCAATTCTTCCTTGGGAACTCTATTCTACCCAAAGGCTCTTCGGATTAGTGTTGCTCTTCGCCTAGCCGCCCACATACTCACTGAACATAGGTATATTTGTGGCAGGGCGTCAGCTGATCAATTCAGACTACATGGTGTCGTGTGTCGTACATCAGAAGGAAAGTATGCTATACACGAGGAGGTCAACGACATGAAGTCTCGCCATAGCCCGTTGCCCAGCTGAAAGGAAACCCTAAGTACTGAGGTCAGACGGAAGTCAACAGTGACCAGATGGAGTAACTATGCTACCCTGGAAGGATGGTAAGCAGATTGCATGGGACTACACCTGTGCCTCTACGTTGGCAGACACAATACTCTGAAGCTCAAACGGGTGGAGCTGCCAGTTTCAGGGAGACCCAAAAGATCCACAAATATGAAAGGGAACCACCTTGCTGTAACGTTGGAGCATGGGGCAAGTGTGCTCTAAAATTCCTCAAAGAGTTGGGTTAAAAACTCATCACAGAAACCAGTTATCACAGAGCGGCAAGTTTCCTCCTTCAGAGACTCATTGTTGTGATCCTGCAGCATTCAGGGCACATAAGAACATAAGAAAGGAGGAACACTGCAGCAGGCCTGTTGGCCCATACTAGGCAGGTCCTTTACAAGGCCCATCGTGGCGGAGCTGGATGATGTATTTGAGATGGTCGTCTTTGAAATGTTATTTATGCTGTTTTACATCCTATTGTATTTTTTTAATGGATTCTGTCTTTAAATAAAGCCCACATAGAATATATAATATAGGGGGGGGGGTAGAAGAAAATAGCTCTGAGGAGAATCTCGAGTTTTTCCTAAAGTAAGTTTATACTCTTCTCTGAGGATGAGGGTCCTCAGTCCAGTTCCAGTGGTTTTTGAATCATTAACAAACCGTATCATGCCCGGGGATCGATCACATGCTACCTTGGTCCACCTCGTGGGAATCGACAAAACGTTCTAACCAGTGGATCGTACAATCCTACCAGTTAGAGCATCGTGAACATCGTCTCGCTTAACAAACCGGCAGTCTCCCACCGAGGCAGGGTGATCCAAAAAAAGAAGAAACACCTTCACCATCACTGTTTTTCCATACAGGTGCCGATATTATAGTTCAAAACCGCAGATATTGCTGCTCCCCCTGAGTACAGGTACTGTACTTCCCACCTCCAGGAGTCAAATCCGGCTAACCGATTTCCCTGAATCCCTTCATAAGTGTTACCATACTCTCACTCCAACAGCACGTCACAATAAAAACCATTTGCCTTCACTCACTTTCAAACAAGGTCATACACGCTTGCTGTATATCAGGACCCCTCGCACACGAAACCTCTTTTACCCTCTCCCTCCAACCTTTCCTAGGACGACCCATACTTAGCCTTCCCTCTACTACAGAATTATTAGCCCTCCAAGTCATTCTATTCTGTTCCATCTGCTAAATGCTCAAACCACCTTGACAATCCCACTTCAGCACTCTGGATAATACTTTTAGTAACCCTGCACCTTCTAATCTCCGGGCTATAAATTCTCTGCATAATATTCACACCACACAATTCCCTCAGATACGACATCTCCGCTGCTTCCAGCCTCCTCGCTGCAACATTCACACCCATGCTTCACACTCACATAAAAGCATCAGGTCCATTGTGCTCTTATTACTTCCATGGATAACGTTGTCTCTAGAGACTCCTCAGTGCTGCACTCACCCTTTTCCCTTCACCAGTTTTATGGTTCACCTCGTCTTTCATAGGCCCATCTGTTGACAAGTCCCCTCCCAAATTTCAGAACACATTCCCTCCATATTCCCTCCCTCCAATCTGATACCCAATCTTTCATTACTTAAATTTTTTGTCACTTATCCCCTACTCTCTCCAGTGGTCACTTTCAATTCCCTTTTTATATATACCCTCCCAAATTCGTCCACCAACCTTTGCAACTTCTCTTCAGAATCTCCCAAAAGTACAGTGTCATCAGCAAAAAGCAGCTGTTACAAACTCACACATTGTTAATTCTTTATCTTCCTATCCCACACCTCTCCGCAACACCTTTACTTTAAATACAACCCCATCTATAAATGTATTATAATAATATGGTGACATTACGCATCCCTGTCTAAGACCTACTTTACTCTAAAATAATCTCCGTATCTCCTACATATCCTAACCTGAGCCTCACTATCCTCGTTAAATGTCTTAACTGCTTTCAGTAACATCTGCCGCATTGCTCCCCTATCCACCTTATCATATTCCTTTTCAAAATCCATAAATGATACGAAATACTTTTCACTTTTATGCTTCAATATAAATTTTTGGTCAACACTTTCCCTACACTTCCTGCTCATCTTCTTAATCTTAATTTTTTCAATATCTCAACCATATATCTTACCAGATATGTTCAACAAGCTTATTCGCCTATAATTCTTACAGTTTCTTTCGTCCCCTTTATACAAAGGAACGGTGCTCTATATCCCAAACCTGCTTTTAACATTTTTGTCTAAATCCCATTAATCCAAGCTGCTTTATCCACTTTTATTCTACTCACACCCTCACACACCTCCTCCCACACTAGTGTGGTTTTTCCTCACTCGTAAAAGGTGTTATACCTCCTTGCCAAATGCATGAAACCACAGTTTCCCTTTCTTGAACATTTAGCTGTTTTTAAATGTCAAATAAATTCACTCCCTAGGTTTTCTCAAGTTATTAATCTGTCGAAAACTTTTTATCCTCATTAATGTTTTTTACAACATCTTTCACACTCTCTTCTTTGCTCACTTTTTGCTTTCCCTTAACATTCTCTTAACCTCTCTTTCTCAACATATACTCTTCATATTATTTTTGCTTTGCAATCATCTCTAACTTTTTTTTCTCTTTTACCACTCTCCTTACCTCATCATTCCAGCAAACACTCCACTTCCCTCCAGCACTCATCCTTTTTTATCCACAAACTTCTGCTTCATACTCCAACACTACAATTCTGAAACCTTTCCCAAACCTCTTCAGTCTTATTACCTATACTCTTACTAACCTAACTTTCTACCAATAGTTGCTTATTCTTCACCTCTCTTACTTGCTCATGCCATTCTCCTTGTACTCCATGTATATTATACTCTCACTGTAGGTACAACTAGAAAATTATCTGATACATCTGTGGCCCCTCTATGAACATGCACATCCAGAAGTCTACCCATCAGTGTTTTATCCATCAACACACAGCCCAACAAACTATAGTCATTACTCCTGTATCATATCTCGTATACTTATTTTTCTAAAAAGATAAATTACCGATTACCAAATCTCTTCCTATATATAGGTCAATGTCCTCCCCCATTATAATTTACCCCCGGCACCTCAAACGTACCCAATATGTCCTATACAACCGTTTCTCCCACTTTAGTATTTATATACCCCACCACAACTACTTTCTCACTTTGTTCAAAACTTCCTAAACACTTCCTTAACATCTCCCAAAATCTCTCTCCTCTACATTTCTCTCTTCTCCATGCGCATAAACACTTTAATCCCAATATATTTAATAATAAATCTTTTTTCAATAAACTGGCCATCTCCCACCGAAGTAGGGTTACCCGAAAAAGAACCTCTTCCACCATACATATGTATGTCGTGCCGAATAAATAAAACTGGTTAACCCTTTACCAGGCCTGGAGATGGGTAATTACCCTTTTCCACTCTTAGTAAAGGGGTAATTACTCTTTTCCACTCTTGGTAAAGGGGTAATTACCCTTTACCAGGCCTGGTAAAGGGTTAATCAGAATGCACTCATTTAAAATTAAGTTCTAAAAATTTTTCTAATACATTTAAAGATATATTTTTGTC
>NC_091312.1:43815580-44018080 GCF_038502225.1 Cherax quadricarinatus
ACCATTTGTCTCCATTCACTCCTATCAAACACGCTCACGCATGCCTGCTGGAAGTCCAAGCCCCTCGCACACAAAACCTCCTTTACCCCCTCCCTCCAACCCTTCCTAGGCCGACCCCTACCCCGCCTTCCTTCCACTACAGACTGATACACTCTTGAAGTCATTCTGTTTCGCTCCATTCTCTCTACATGTCCGAACCACCTCAACAACCCTTCCTCAGCCCTCTGGACAACAGTTTTGGTAATCCCGCACCTCCTCCTAACTTCCAAACTACGAATTCTCTGCATTATATTCACACCACACATTGCCCTCAGACATGACATCTCCACTGCCTCCAGCCTTCTCCTTGCTGCAACATTCATCACCCACGCTTCACACCCATATAAGAGCGTTGGTAAAACTATACTCTCATACATTCCCCTCTTTGCCTCCAAGGACAAAGTTCTTTGTCTCCACAGACTCCTAAGTGCACCACTCACTCTTTTTCCCTCATCAATTCTATGATTCACCTCATCTTTCATAGACCCATCCGCTGACACGTCCACTCCCAAATATCTGAATACGTTCACCTCCTCCATACTCTCTCCCTCCAATCTGATATTCAATCTTTCATCACCTAATCTTTTTGTTATCCTCATAACCTTACTCTTTCCTGTATTCACCTTTAATTTTCTTCTTTTGCACACCCTACCAAATTCATCCACCAATCTCTGCAACTTCTCTTCAGAATCTCCCAAGAGCACAGTGTCATCAGCAAAGAGCAGCTGTGACAACTCCCACTTTGTGTATGATTCTTTATCTTTTAACTCCACGCCTCTTGCCAAGACCCTCGCATTTACTTCTCTTACAACCCCATCTATAAATATATTAAACAACCACGGTGACATCACACATCCTTGTCTAAGGCCTACTTTTACTGGGAAAAAATTTCCCTCTTTCCTACATACTCTAACTTGAGTCTCACTATCCTCGTAAAAACTCTTCACTGCTTTCAGTAACCTACCTCCTACACCATACACTTGCAACATCTGCCACATTGCCCCCCTATCCACCCTGTCATACGCCTTTTCCAAATCCATAAATGCCACAAAGACCTCTTTAGCCTTATCTAAATACTGTTCACTTATATGTTTCACTGTAAACACCTGGTCCACACACCCCCTACCTTTCCTAAAGCCTCCTTGTTCATCTGCTATCCTATTCTCCGTCTTACTCTTAATTCTTTCAATTATAACTCTACCATACACTTTACCAGGTACACTCAACAGACTTATCCCCCTATAATTTTTGCACTTTCTTTTATCCCCTTTGCCTTTATACAAAGGAACTATGCATGCTCTCTGCCAATCCCTAGGTACCTTACCCTCTTCCATACATTTATTAAATAATTGCACCAACCACTCCAAAACTATATCCCCACCTGCTTTTAACATTTCTATCTTTATCCCATCAATCCCGGCTGCCTTACCCCCTTTCATTTTACCTACTGCCTCACGAACTTCCCCCACACTCACAACTGGCTCTTCCTCACTCCTACAAGATGTTATTCCTCCTTGCCCTATACACGAAATCACAGCTTCCCTATCTTCATCAACATTTAACAATTCCTCAAAATATTCCTTCCATCTTCCCAATACCTCTAACTCTCCATTTAATAACTCTCCTCTCCTATTTTTAACTGACAAATCCATTTGTTCTCTAGGCTTTCTTAACTTGTTAATCTCACTCCAAAACTTTTTCTTATTTTCAACAAAATTTGTTGATAACATCTCACCCACTCTCTCATTTGCTCTCTTTTTACATTGCTTCACCACTCTCTTAACTTCTCTCTTTTTCTCCATATACTCTTCCCTCCTTGCATCACTTCTACTTTGTAAAAACTTCTCATATGCTAACTTTTTCTCCCTTACTACTCTCTTTACATCATCATTCCACCAATCGCTCCTCTTCCCTCCTGCACCCACTTTCCTGTAACCACAAACTTCTGCTGAACACTCTAACACTACATTTTTAAACCTACCCCATACCTCTTCGACCCCATTGCCTATGCTCTCATTAGCCCATCTATCCTCCAATAGCTGTTTATATCTTACCCTAACTGCCTCCTCTTTTAGTTTATAAACCTTCACCTCTCTCTTCCCTGATGCTTCTATTCTCCTTGTATCCCATCTACCTTTTACTCTCAGTGTAGCTACAACTAGAAAGTGATCTGATATATCTGTGGCCCCTCTATAAACATGTACATCCTGAAGTCTACTCAACAGTCTTTTATCTACCAATACATAATCCAACAAACTACTGTCATTTCGCCCTACATCATATCGTGTATACTTATTTATCCTCTTTTTCTTAAAATATGTATTACCTATAACTAAACCCCTTTCTATACAAAGTTCAATCAAAGGGCTCCCATTATCATTTACACCTGGCACCCCAAACTTACCTACCACACCCTCTCTAAAAGTTTCTCCTACTTTAGCATTCAGGTCCCCTACCACAATTACTCTCTCACTTGGTTCAAAGGCTCCTATACATTCACTTAACATCTCCCAAAATCTCTCTCTCTCCTCTGCATTCCTCTCTTCTCCAGGTGCATACACGCTTATTATGACCCACTTCTCGCATCCAACCTTTACTTTAATCCACATAATTCTTGAATTTACACACTCATATTCTCTTTCCTCCTTCCATAACTGATCATTTAACATTACTGCTACCCCTTCCTTTGCTCTAACTCTCTCAGATACTCCAGATTTAATCCCATTTATTTCCCCACACTGAAACTCTCCTACCCCCTTCAGCTTTGTTTCGCTTAGGGCCAGGACATCCAACTTCTTTTCATTCATAACATCAGCAATCATCTGTTTCTTGTCATCCGCACTACATCCACGCACATTTAAGCAACCCAGTTTTATAAAGTTTTTCTTCTTCTCTTTTTTAGTAATTGTATACAGGAGAAGGGGTTACTAGCCCATTGCTCCCGGCATTTTAGTCGCCTCATACGACACGCATGGCTTACGGAGGAAAGATTCTTTTCCACTTCCCCATGGACAATAGAAGAAATAAAAAAGAACAAGAGCTATTTAGAAAAAGGAGAAAAACCTAGATGTATGTATATATATATATGCATGTGCGTGTCTGTGAAGTGTGACCAAAGTGTAAGTAGGAGTAGCAAGATATCCCTGTTATCTTAGCGTGTTTATGAGACAGAAAAAGAAACCAGCAATCCTACCATCATGCAAAACAGTTACAGGTTTTTGTTTCACAGTCATCTGGCAGGACGGTAGTACTTCCCTGGGTGGTTGCTGTCTACCAACCTACTACATATATATATATATAAATAAATATATATATATATATAAATATATATATATATATATATATATATATATATATATAAATATATATATATATATATATATATATATATATAAGAATTAGCAAGACGTACCTGAAATCTTGCATATTTATAAGACAGACAAAAGACACCAGCAATCCTACTGTGTATTATTATATATATATATATATATATATATATATATATATATATATATATATATATATATATATATATATATATATATATATATATATATAATCAAGTTCATAGTAAACAGGTGATATCAGAATATGTAAAACCACCACTGTGAAAGAATAGTGAAATTCCATGCGATTTCGTGGGTTCCTTGATAATGTGAGAAGTTCCTTGATAATGTGAGAAGTCACGAAAGCGCTTATCTTATATGTCATGATGAGCGTTGCTATTTAAGCCAAGATCGCAAGTTTTACATATTCGGCACGACATATATATATGTCGTGCCGAATAGGCAGAACTTGCGATCTTGGCTTAAATAGCAACGTTCATCTCGCCATATAGGACAAGTGAAAATTTGAGTATGCAATAATTTCGCCAAAATCATTCTGAAACTAACGAAAAAAATATATTTCACTGTGTTTATTTGGTATTAAATTACTGTAAACAAATCTAAAATATATTTAGTTGGGTTAGGCTAAAATAAATTGCGCTTGTTATAATAAGGTTAGGTAAGTTTTCTAAGTTCCTTTTGGTGCAAAATTATAAATTTTTACATCTAAATTAATGAAAAAAATATATCTTTAAACGTATAAGAAAACATTTTAGAAAGGACTTAATTTTAAATGAGTTCTTGCTAATTGACCAGTTTTACGTATTCGGCACGACTCGAGTTCTGGAAATGGGAAGTACAATGCCTGCACTTTAAAGGAGGGGTTTGGGATATTGGCAGTTTGGAGTCTAAACTGTTGTGTTCTGAGCACCTCTGCAAAAGCAGTGATAATGTGTGAGTGTGGTGAAAGTGTTGAATGATGATGAAAGTATTTTCGTTTTGGTGATTTTCTTTCTTTATTGGGTCACCCTTCCTCGGTGGGAGACGACCGACTTGTTGGAGATTATATACATTATATATATATACATACATATACATTATATATATATATATATATATATATATATATTTATAAATATATATATATTTATTTTTTTATTATCACACTGGCGATTCCCTACCAAGGCAGGGGTGGCCTGAAAAAGAAAAAACTTTCACCATCATTCACTCCATCACTGTCTTGCCAGAAGGGTGCTTTACACTACAGTTTTTAAACTGCAACATTAACACCCTCCTTCAGAGTGCAGGCACTGTACTTCCCATCTCCAGGACTCAAGTCCGGCCTGCCGGTTTCCCCTGAATCCCTTCATAAATGTTACTTTGCTCACACTCCAACAGCACGTCAAGTATTAAAACCATTTGTCTCCATTCACTCCTATCAAACACGCTCACGCATGCCTGCTGGAAGTCCAAGCCCTCGCACACAAAAACCTCCTTTACCCTCCCTCCAACCCTTCCTAGGCCGACCCCTACTCCCCGCCTTCCTTCCACTACAGACTGATACACTCTTGAAGTTATTCTGCTCTCCCATTCTCTCTACATGTCCGAACCACCTCAACAACCCTTCCTCAGCCCTCTGGACAACAGTTTTGGCAATCCCGCACCTCCTCCTAACTTCCAAACTACGAATTCTCTGCATTATATTCACACCACACATTGCCCTCAGACATGACATCTCCACTGCCTCCAGCCTTTTTCCTCGCTGCAACATTCATCACCCATGCTTCACACCCATATAAGAGTGTTGTAAAACTATACTCTCATACATTCCCCTCTTTGCCTCCAAGGACAAAGTTCTTTGTCTCCACAGACTCCTAAGTGCACTGCTCACTCTTTTTCCCTCATCAATTCTATGATTCACCTCATCTTCATAGACCCATCCGCTGACACGTCCACTCCCCAAATATCTGAATACGTTCACCTCCTCCATACTCTCCTCCAATCTGATATTCAATCTTTCATCACCTAATCTTTTTATCCTCATAACCTTACTCTTTCCTCCGTATTCACCTTAATATATATATATATATATATATATATATATATATATATATATATATATATATATATATATATATATTGTTGAGGAATGGCATTACCAGTTAAGTTTAAAGAGTTTGTACGTAACTTAGAAAGACAGCTCATCGCCTGCACAGCCGCCCCTGCAGACGAGGTCTTGAGAAGCTGTCGAAGTCATCTCTCAACGGGCTGTAAAGAGTTATAATTTGTAAGATTATAAATTACCCCTGGGGGGTGTTATGTCAGCATATTTCATCCACTGATTGCTGATAAATTACGTACTTGTTCGGACTCAAAAGTCCGCACGTTACTGCCGACTATAGGTTGATTACAAACTCTTTGCGACTCAAGGACTGCGCAGTCCCCCGTTCTACAAGAAATTCGTAACCTACCTTGTTCTTGCAGCGTGAGCTATGGTGTTCTTCACACCTTCGACAGGTATCGGTGACTTGATAGAAGCTGAAGTGTCCTTGGATGTCCACGTCTTCCATAGTCTTGGAATACGCACACTGGTACACTATGTTCCACAAGATTTGTCATTATTGTTCACAATCTTATCACTAAAGAAGCTGATCACACTTCTCTTAAGTGTTTATTGTGTTTTGTGAGACACTTTGTTCACACTAACGCACAGATCGTTCTTTGTTGGTTATCCTGGCGTCAGTGTCACTCTCAGTAGAGTCAAAAGTAATCTGAAGACGCCACAGCGCCCTATGCCGTCACTCCCCTAGCACAAAGAAAAAGCTGACCTAGTACTTTTGCTTCCTTGCCACTTCCTCGATGAAGTAAAGCAGAATGTTTGATTCTTGCTGTCTTAAGCATAGACAACAATGTCCACTATCTTTACTATGGTAATAAAGAGGGAGCAGGATTTTCCTTAATTGTCCTGCTAAAGTAAGAGATGTACTGTCTCTTATTAAACTACACTTTGCAACACTGCACTGCAAGGAGCAGCGGTCGCTTGACCACGTCGCATACTCGTACGGCATCTGCGATCAATTACTCACTGTAGCAGTAAACAAGACGCTTGCCCCTTCAGAGGGCTGGGGCCCCTCAGGGCTGAAAGTGCTGAAAGGGGCTGAAGGGGGCTGATAGCCCTCTCCTGGAGAAAATTTCTCCACACTGGGGGGCGGCGGAGGTTCGCTGCAGGTGAACTATTCATCACTTAACATTAATTTAATTTTCTCACTCGCCACCACTGCTGCTTGTCTTTTCTGAACAGCTTTAGTTTGTGTGGTTTCTGGAGAATCACTAATTTTGTTTTCAACACTGTGTAATTCTAACGGAACTAGTTCATTTATTGTCCGCTTATTCACTACACCTTTGCTCAAAACATCAACTGTCCTGATGATTCCATTTGCAACAGGATATATGGTCACAATTTTTCCAAGTGGCCATTGGGACCTCGGACCATCATTGTCGATAATCACTATGTCACCAGGTCTTAAGGACTTATGATTTTCAGGAACACCAGCTCCATAGAAGTGTTCTCTCAATGAGGTGAGATAGTCTTCTCGCCAAATTTTCTCCCAACGTTCAATCACTTTATTAAGGTGTTTGAATTTACGTCTGAGTTGCTCAGGTTCGAAGTAGGATCCTCTATGATTTCTTTATCATTCATGGGAGGAACAGGTTCGAGCCTTCTGCCATGGAGTAAATGAGATGGACTTAACACTTCTAAATTGTCCAGATCATCGGTAACATAAGTTAGAGGTCTGTTGTTAACTATTTTCTATTTCAGTCACAACTGTATGGAATTCTTCTAAGTCGATTCTTTGACGATGAAGAGTCTTCCTTAAACAACGTTTTACAATGCCGATCATTCTTTCATAAAATCCGCCGTGCCATGGAGATTTAGGAGGAATGTATCTCCAACGACAACTGCGTTGATTCAGCATCTGTTGTACTTCCGGTTGATCAAAGATCTCGCTTATGTAAGCAGCACCAGCAACAAAGTTCGTTGCATTATCTGAAATCATCAGTCTGGGACATGCCTTTCTGGCTGCAAACCTTCTGAATAATTTGATTAAGATTTCAGCAGACATGTCAGTGGCTACTTCTAGATGTACTGCTCTAGTTGTAGCACAAGTGAACAAACAGATGTACACCTTGATGGGAACTTTGTCAACTGTTTTGGTTAAAATTATTGGTCCAGTGTAATCTATACCTGTCACCTCAAATGGAGTGATATGACAAACTCTTTCAGAGGGATATGGAGGTGGACCTGGATACTGACATACTCGCATATACAGTCCCTTATTTGTTTTTTCACACCTTGTCGACCTTGAGGTATCCAGTAGGATTGTCGTATATGACAAAGTGTGTCAGCTACCCCACCATGTAACACGTTACTGTGGGCGTTTTGAACAATCAGTTTTGTTAGCCAATGATTCTTGGGGATCAATATTGGATGTATGGCTTCTTTAGGTAGTGAAGAATTATGAATTCTTCCTCGACATCTTATAATCTTTTCTGAGTCGAGATAAAGTCCTAAAGAATTAATCATAATAGGTTTCTTTGGGGATTTATCTTGTGTTTCCAGAAATTTATATTCTGTAGAGAAAACATCTTTCTGTATTAGTTTCACCCAGTATTTAATGGGTTCAAGATATTCATAATCAGGTTTTATTCCTTTAATGAATTTATGGACAAGAGCTGTAACTCTGAAGAGTTTACCCAAAGATGAGTATTTAGATCCATCATTGACTATTTCTCTTGTCTGCAGTATTTACACAACTTATTTCTGCTGTGTTCAAGCAGACTGTTTCTTCTGGCATAATGTGAGCTTTTTGCTGAGGCCAGTTATTTTCATTAGAGAGCCAGTTCGGTCCGTGGAGCCATAATTTATTATCCACAAATTTCTTGAGTGGGACACCACGTGACAACATATCAGCTGGATTCTCTTGGGTAGAGACGTGAAGAGAGAGATAATCTCTCTGCATCTCTTTTATTTCTGCTACTCTGTTCTGTACATAGACCAGCTTACTCTTATTATTTCTTAACCACTGGAGAACTGCTTCATTATCACTCCAGATCACGGTTTTTTCAATAGTGAGATGATCAAGTACTTTGTTGAGATAGACAGCTAATTTTGTGCCTACATAGAGTGCTGTCAGTTCCAATTGTGGTACTGTTCTGACCTTCAAGGGCGCTACCCTGGCCTTTGAAGTAATTAGTGTACTTCCTTCAGCATTACTCATGTAAGCTACAGCGCCATAACCTCTGGTTGACGCATCACAGAACACATGTAATGTGTACTTGTTTCCCTCTTGACCTATTTGTCTGGGAAGTTTAATTTGATGAAGTTGTTTAAACTCCTTGAATATTTCATCCCATGCTTGACTCATTTCTAGAGGCAACTTCTCATCCCATCCAATTTTGAGCTTCCATGCATCTTGCATAAGCATTTTACCCTTTATGGTAATTGGCGAGACGGGTCCTAGAGGATCAAAACCTTGTGATACCTCTGACAGTAAACTACGTTTAGTGAGTGTACTGCATGATTTATTGTTTATCTTTTTGAGACTCAAAGTATCTTCCTGTGTGTTCCAATTAAGTCCCAGCATATTGTTGCAATCAGGAGTTTCAGCTTCAGGGAAATCTTCTTTGATAAGTTCCCTTAATTGCATTGAATTAGTATTCCACATCCTTAGAGGCATATTTGCTTCTTTCATCTCCTTGTTAGCTTCTCTGTATAAGGATTTCAAATCCTCCTCTTTATTCACAGTACCTTGAAGATTGTCCACATAGAAACTTTTCTTTAAGATTTCTTTGAAGGGACTTTCAGATTTCTTCAAATGTGTATTCAGAGTAGCTTCTAGTAAGAATGGAGAGGATGTTGCACCAAATAATACTGATTTGAAACGATAAGTTTTCACAGGACTTTGAGGATCATGTGGATTTTCAGGCCACAAGAATCGAGTATAATCTCTATTTCTTGTAGTCCTACTCTTAAGAAAGCTTTGGAAATATCAGCCGTGTAGGCATATGGGTTTGTGCGAAATTTCATAAGCACGTCTCCAAGCTTCTCAGTTAGTGAGGGTCCGGTCATCAAACAGTCATTAAGACTTGCTACATCTTTATTTGCACGTGCGCTGCAATTATATACAACACGTAGTGGAGTGGTTTCAGAATCTTTTCTGACTCCATGGTGCGGGAGATAATGAGCGTTTGTCTTCAACTTATCTTCGACTATTTCCTCAATGAATTTATTGTCCAACTGTTCTTGTATGATATCATCATAGACAGTCAGTAGCTCTGGATTCTTCCTTAGCTCATGTATGTGCGCTTTCATCTGTCCGAAAGCCATGCGATAATTGCTAGGCAGATGTGGTGGATTTAATTTCCATGGTAACCTAACCCAATACTGTCCGTCTTTATATTTGACAGTGTCGAAATATTGGTTATAAGTCTGAGACTCTTGTGGGCTTGGTTTATTTACATCAATACCTATCGCATCTAAATCCCACAACTTATCAACTGGTTCATTCATTTCTTCCAGTAATGATAATTTTTGCTGTGGTACATGATCAGCGGTTATTCTCGTAACTAGTACATTTTCCACTGAATCAATATTAGCTTCTTTCCCACTTTGAGAGGGAATGGGACCACATATCATTTGGCCTCCTGCTGTTTTCAGCAGGTGATCATGTTTACTTACTATATGTTGCACAAAACAGTGATAATAATCACTTCCAATGATTAAATCAATTGGACTAATTGTGTCCGTCTGTATGTCAGGACAGGCTAACTTGACCTTAGCTGCTTTCAGTGCTGCAACTGTTTCTTTTAATCCCTGGATCTGCACAGACTTAGGCAAATCATCTACTACCACAGCTTCTACTGTCTTTTTCCTGTTTCCTAGACAAACAGTGATTCTGGCTAGGTCATATGTCTGTTTACCAGAATTGTGGAAAAAAACAGCTATATCTAACTGTATTTTGGCATAGGGTTGTTTATTCAGTTTCTGCGACACTGTTCTTCTTATGAAGGACCTTTGTGAGCCTTGATCAAATAATGTTAGCACATCGGTTTTGTGTAATTTATTAGATAACTCAACTCGAGCTATCGGGAGAGCAGTTGCTTTAAACTTATCTCTCACATTTAATGCTGTTGCTTGTTGACTTCCTGATTCTGTGTAAGTCTTCTGCTGTTCAGCAAAAGTATTTGGGCATAATGCTGTATAATGCATACCCTTGCATTTAAAACACTTCTTCAGTGAGCATTTTCCTCCCTTGTGTTCACCTAAACACTTGATGCACCTTTTCAGCTGATGAACACGTTGTTTACGTGCCTCCATTGATGTGTATTGACTACAATACTGTGCCCAATGTGTTCCATCACAAAGTACACATTTTGGAGTACGTTTATGTGTGACAGTCTGTTTACTGTCTGTTGTATTCACAGCTTGATAAATGCCTATATGGGATTTCCCATTCTGTGGTTTAGTGGGAGTAGGTATACTCTTTTTATACTGAGTTGAAGGTTTGTTATCCACGGGATTTGTGGATTTTTCATCTTGTCTCGTTGCTTGCATGCATGAAACTATTGTTTGTAAACCATTGCTAATTTCCTCACAAGTGAAATAGCGTTTATTGAACATAATATTTAATCGTTCAATAGTTTGTGGTGACAACTTATCTTGTACAATACCACTGATAAACCAATCACATTGTCTTAGGTCATATTTAGCACCTAGAGATCTGAGACTATTGTCTAATGTGATTCTAAATGCCTGTAAGTCTGAAAAACAATGTTTGGGTGGCTTCAAACTTGATATTAAGATTGCATGTCTAACTCTGGCCTTGTCAGCATCACAGTAATTGTCTGCTAAGACACGTAAGGCTATTTGATATTTACCTTTAACCACCGGAAATGACTTAATCAGTTCATAGGGTTCTCCCTCCAGAAGACATTTAAGGTAATTGAACTTAGCAATCTCATCTATGTCAGTTCGTGAATTTACTATGGATTGAAAACCACTAATGAATTCTTCATAATTATGACCTTGGAAAATAGGTAATGACAATGTAGGTAAGCTTGGTAATGGGACACTTCTTGTTGTTACAGGTGTAACAGGTGTTTGACCACTAGTTACAGTAGGTCTCTGTGACAGTGTTGCGGCAGATAGCCTGTACTCCTGTCCACCTTAATTGTTGATTACTAAATGTATCCAAAACATTTTTAATTTCATCCTCAGTAATGTGTATAGTCTGAATTAATTTTTTCCAGACGTTGTGTAAATAATTTAAATTTGACCTCAAGATCATCAAAATCTATGTTTGTATCTTGAGTTAATCCTATACAGACTGAAATTAGATTGTCTAATTGTGTAATCTTAGTCTGTAAAGACAAACTGAGTTTTCAAACAAGCCATTTTAATGGTATACTGAAAATTCTAGCACCACACTTAGTGTTTAAAAAACACTGTACTGCTATAAACAGCCGAGTTTTTATGTTTAAGTCAGCAATAATCAGTCAGACACTACTGACCTACTAAGCTTAACCTCAGGGTCAATGACCATGAAGGGTACACAGTACATGTGGCTGGTGTTCATGGCTTGAGTTTGCTGTGTCAGCCTGGCCACGATGATTAATCGTAAATAACGACGTTATACACTTCATTCACTATACACTATAAATGTCACTGTATAACTGTAAATCACACATGAATATTACTTACACATATATAAATGTCACTTAATAAATATTTGAAAGCTTACACTTTATGTATAAGTTCCTTTAATATAACAGGTATATCTATAAGAAACAAACTTTAACACAATTTTGTCTCTTAATTTCTGTTTATAAACATTATAAACACTGTGTGTATATACACTCAGACAAACCGAACATCACTTGGGTTGTTGTCTTAATCAGCACTTCTTCGAGCTTGGAGCAGTGGATGCAGGGTGCCATCCCCCGTTTTCTTGTTGGGTGAGTCACCCAGCTCCCGTTTTCTTTGGGTGAATGCTAGGTGAGCTCCCGTTTTCTTTTGGCTGCCCATTCTCTGTGATTGAGTCTGGAGGGACTCATTTATACTGATTTAAATTGTAAAACACTAGTTTTACAGCGTTTTTCGAAGGACCTTGGCTCGTAGGTTATTTGTACACTGTAGTACAACATATTTGGACCACAGTGTGGCTTTATCCGGTTCGAGCACAACCAATATGTTGAGAAATGGCATTACCAGTTAAGTTTAAAGAGTTTGTACGTAACTTAGAAAGACAGCTCATCGCCTGCACAGCCGCCCCTGCAGACGAGGTCATGAGAAGCTGTCTAAGTCATCTCTCAACGGGCTGTGAAGAGTTATAATTTGTAAGATTATAAATTACCCCTAGGGGGTGTTATGTCAGCATATTTCATCCACTGATTGCTGATAAATTATGTACTTGTTCGGACCCAAAAGTCCGCACCTTACTGCCGATTATAGGTTGATTACAAACTCTTTGTGACTCAAGAACTGCGCAGTCCCCCGTACTACAAGAAATTCGTAACTTACCTTGCTCTTGTAGCGTGAGCTATGGTGTTCTTCACACCTTCGACAGGTATCGGTGACTTGATAGAAGCTGAAGTGTCCTTGGATGTCCACGTCTTCCATAGTCTAGGAATACGCACACTGGTACACTGTGTTCCACAAGATTTGTCTTTATTGTTCACAATCTTATCACTAAAGAAGCTGATCACACTTCTCTTAAGTGTTTATTGTGTTTTGTGAGACATTTTGTTCACACTAACGCACAGATCGTTCTTTGTTGGTTATCCTGGCGTCAGTGTCACTCTCAGTAGAGTCAAAAGTAATCTGAAGATGCCACAGCGCCCCACGCCGTCACTCCCCTAGCACAAAGAAAAAGCTGACCTAGTACTTTTGCTTCCTTGCCACTTCCTCGATGAAGTAAAGCAGAATGTTTGATTCTTGCTGTCTTAAGCATAGACAACAATGTCCACTATCTTTACCATGGTAATAAAGAGGGAGCAGGATTTTCCTTAATTGTCCTGCTAAAGTAAGAGATGTACTGTCTCTTATTAAACTACACTTTGCAACACTGCACTGCAAGGAGCAGCGGTCGCTTGACCACGTCGCATACTCGTACGACATCTGCGATCAATTACTCACTGTAGCAGTAAACAAGACGCTTGTCCCTTCTGAGAGGGCTGGGCCCCTCAGGGCTGAAAGGGGCTGATAGCCCCCTCCTGGAGAAAATTTCTCCACATATATGTATATATATATATCCAGTGGACCCTCTAATTTAGTAGTGCCGTTTCTGTATGCAAAACTATTTTTATCTATGAAATGTATTTTTTGTTAACATTTCCCATAGGAAATAATGTAAATCCAATTAAACCATTCCAGACACCCAAAAATATTAACAAAAAATACATTTTATAGATAATAAAAAGTTTTGCATACAGAAACGGCACTACTAAATTCGAGGGTCCACTATATATATATATATATATATATATATATAATATATATATATATATATATATATATATATATATATATATATATATATATATATATATATATATATATATATATATATATACATATATATATATACTCTCTCAATTTCTTTGCGTGTATATTCCTCTCTTACTTCACCTCTTTCTTCCTTTCGCTCCAACAATACAGCCACTACACACACACTACACACACTACACACACACACTACACACACACACTACACACACACACACACTACACACACACACACTAAACACACACACACAATACACACACACACAATACACACACACACAATACACACACACACAATACACACACACACAATACACACACACACAATACACACACACACAATACACACACACACACACAATACACACACACTACACACTACACACACACTACACACACACACACACTACACACACACACACACTACACACACACACACACTACACACACACTACACACACACACACACTACACACACACACACACTACACACACACACACACTACACACACACACACACTACACACACACCCACACCACACACACACACACACACACTACAAACACACACACACACACACACACTACACACACACACACACACACACACTACACACACACACACACTACACACACACACACTACACACACACACACACACTACACACACACACACACTACACACACACACACTACACACACACACTACACACACACACTACACACACACACACTACACACACACACTACACACACACACTACACACACACACACCAAACGTCTTATCTGTGGATCAGAAGACTTCAGAGAGATGTGACGGAAAGAGGGGATGCAAGGAAACAGTGGCAGAGTATGAGAGAGAGAGAGAGAGAAAGAGAGGAAGGGATAAAGAAACAAGAAAGAGGAAGGGGAGAGAGAGAGAAAGAGGAGAGAGCAATCGAGGGAGAGAAAACCATCTGTCGACCCCAGGTCAGGTTTTTCTGCAGCAGTGATTGCTCTAACAATCCGGTGACCGGCACTGTACCTGAACAAGTGCTGCCGGGTCAAAGTACTACCAGCAGAGATATATGTGGTAGAGCCGAACGATGACGTGGAACAGAACGTTGAAAAGGACGTGGAAGAGGGAGTGAAATAGATCGTGGGAGTGAAACAGGCAGCTGCCCACAGCGTCACAGTCATCAGGCTCACCAGCAGCAGAACAGAGAAATCGCCTGGTGATCAGCAGCGAAACCCAAGAAATGCAGAAAATAGGAGATCACCCTCCCAGGCACTAAGGCAATGCTCCAGCTGTGACCTGAAGGACACGCTGACAACTGCCGGCGACATACCAGGTGCAATTACTGCCACAAGAGGGGACATCAATTAGACCACAGTCGTAACAAACTTGATAGATAGGCTCTCCAGTTCTTTAAGGATTAATTCTTGGAACAATACAGCAAGTTATCAGAACTGGTGAATACACACGTTACTGACCCAGCTAATCCTACCTCGGTTCAGCAAAACTACAGAGGTACGTCCCAGTGGCTGCCTCAGTGTCCTACCTGTCTCAAGGAAAAACACCTTTCACACTTATCTAGTCAAGCTGAATACAAACATGAAGAGCCAGTCTATCAGAATACTGTCTGCCAGCATTTGAGGCTTGATTACCAATGTTGGCGAGCTCACGCATTTTCGTGAACACTCATTGTTCTTACATGATCGTCGAGTCATTTTTCGACAGGACTCTGAAAAACTTTGCTGGAATTGCTGGCTAAACCTCATGGATGAGACGAGACAGGCAAGGTCAAGGAGGTCAAGCTACGCAAAACTTTAGTACCTCTGTACTTGCATATGCAGTATGCAAACCTCAACCACAGCAAGCAGACCCCATCAACTTTCTGATGAAAAATGTAGACCCCCTTCTGCTTCAACATTATTGTTAACATATTGTTTTTGATAGTGACCTCAACCAACAACTTGTACAGAAGAATTTTGATAACCCATTGCAGTGCTTGACAAACTTTGTTAACTTCTTTACTCACATCTCTGGCTCTTCCCTCGACCCAGTAGCGAGTGATCTGTCTGAAGATATGATCACTTGTAAACCCCTTGGCAATGTTAGATCTGACCATAAGGTTCTCTTTACGACATTGAAAATTTCAAAAGATCGACTTGAAGGATCTACAAGCGTAACCTGGCCGAGGGAAAGAGGGAACCGGCCGGCCCTTTGTTCCGATTAGAATGCTCTTCTCCAAGGTGACGTTGATAACCACGTGAATACATCCTTAATCTCTAACACAAATACATCCCAATATGTGACGAAAGATTCAGATCAGCCTTGGTTCGACTTCTGTTGTAGAGAGGCTGCTACTGCTAAGTATAAGGTTTGGAGAAGGTATAAGAGGTATCCCCATAGATAGAACAGGAACCTGCACAGACAAGCCTGTCGACAAGTGGAAGAAGTTCAAAAATGGGTCGTTTCTACACGAGAGTTTTATCGGGAAGGGTCCTTAAGTGGAGTACAGGTGGCAAATGATAATCACCGAGATGGTAAACTAGTATATTGAGAATAGGTAGTAGGAAGCCCAGCCTGTAGTCTTGTCCTGTCTGCTTGAGGGTACGTGTCTGACTGACTACTGTCTCACTGCGGGGAGTATAGCAGGGTTTGAACTCTGCTGACCAGACAATATTTGAAGACTGTGGCATCACGGCTAATATGTGTTGAATTATGCTGACAGTCTGACATAAAAAAGATAACTGGCATCATGTAGGATGGGCTACAAAACCTGGAGGTCATTCGTCAGTGACTAACAACGTTATTCACCTGATGGACAATATTCCACTTATAACTCGGAAGGATGGGATAGCGTCTGCTAGCAATAAAGACAAAGCTGACCTCTTCGCTGCCAAGATGCAAGAACGGCGACATAGTTGTCGGGAGGTGACAATAAGGAAAGATGAAGTGAATCTTTTCCTTAAATCGCTGGCCCAAGGAAAGGCTGTGGACCTAGATAAGGTGAGCCCAAGATTGCCGAGTAGGAGTGTAGACCAGCTAGCAGAGACGCTGTGTGCCACTACCTTGCAGCTACCTGAGGTATGGAAGATGGCAAATGTAGTCCCAGTTTTCAAGAAAAAAGAGACAGACAAGAGGCATTAAACTACAGACCAGTGACACTGACGTGTATAGTATGCAAAGTCAAGAAGATTATCAGGAGTGGTGGTGGAGCACCTAGAAAGGAACAAACTTATAAATGACAAGCAGCACGGTTTTAGGGAAGGGAAATCCTGTGTCACAAACCTACTTCCGCTACATTGTCATAAAACTCAAGACACGAGAGAGAAGGATGGGTAGACTGCATTTTCTTGGACTGCAAGATGGCCTTCGATACAGTTCTTCACAAGAGGTTAGTGCAAAAGCTAGAAGAACAGGCATGCATAACAGGAAAGACACTGAAATGGATCAGAGAATATCTGACAGGGAGGCAACAACGAGTCATGGTACATGACAAGGTGTCAGATTGGGTGCCTGTGACGAAGGGGGTTAACAAGGGTCAGTCCTAGGACCAGTGCTGCTTTTGGTATATGTGAATGATACGACGAAAGAGATAGACTCAGAAGTGTCCCTGTTTGCAGATGTAAAGTTGAGGAGAATCAAGTCTGATGGGGATCAGGCAGGACTGCAAAGAGACCTGGACAGGCTGCAAGTCTGGTCCACCAACTGGCTCTTCGAATTTAACCATGTAAAGTTATGAAGTTCGGGGAAGAGCAAAGAATACCGCAGAGTGTAGGCTAGGAGGCCAAACACTACAAACCTCACTCAAGGAAAAGGATCCTGGGGTGAATATAATACCGAGCACATCTCTTGAGGCACACATCAACCAGAAAACTGTTGCAGCATATGGGTGCCTGGCAAACCTAAGAATAGCGTTCCGATACCTCAGTAAAGAATCGTTCAAAACTCTACACCATGTACGTCAGGCCCATGTTGGAGTATGGAGCACCAGTTTGGAACCCACACCTGTTCAAGCACATCACGAAATTAGAGAAAGTGCAAAAGTTTGCACCAAGACTAGTCCCGGAGCTAAGGAGAATGTCCTACGAAGAAAGGTTAAGGGAAATCGGCCTGACGACACTGGAGGACAGGAGGGTTAGGAGAGGCGTGATAACGACATATAAAATACTGCTAGGAATTGGCAAGGTCGACAAAAACAGGATGTTCCAGAGATGGGACACAGAAACTAGGGGGCAAAATTGGAAGTTGACGACTCATCTGAATCAAAAGGATATTAGGAAGTATTTTTCAGTCAAAGTTGTCAGGAAGTGGAATAGTCTGGATAGTGACGAAGGGGAAGCAGGAACCATACATAGTTTTAAAACGAAGTTTGATAAGGCTCATGGAGCAGGGCGAGAGAAGACCTAGTAGCGACCAATGAAGAGGCGGGGCCAGGAGCTATGAATCGACCCCTACAACCACAATAGGTGAGCACATCTGTCAGGGAGGGAGGGAAGGAGACACAGAGACACAGACACACAGAGACACAGACACACACAGACACACACAGACACACACAGACACACACAGACACACACAGACACACACAGACACACACAGACACACACAGACACACACAGACACACACAGACACACACAGACACACACAGACACACACAGACACACAGACACACACAGACACACACAGACACACACAGACACACACAGACACACACAGACACAAAGGGCCAGTTGAGTTATCTGAGGACACTGGTCAAGACAGGTTGTACGTGTGCTACTGCCGAGTGTTACTTGGTGAACCTGGAGTGCTAAAGTTGGTGTATTCTGCAAGTTTTGAGGAGCGTTGTCAAGTTTTCACCTCCCAGTGTGGTAAAAATTACTTTCTACTGGTAAAAGAACAAAAAAAATATGATAAATATAAGAATGATCGCGAAATGCTTCGGGATAACTAAAGAAAGCATGCGTGTAGTAATGAATGGGAAGAGGTTTGAAAACAAAAAAGGAAACGAGACTGAGGAATTCTAAGGAAACCAGTTTGTTGGAGGAAAATCACTTTACTGCACTCCAGGACTACAGTGACGACGAGAAGGTATATCTCACCTATTTCATACAGATAAAAAAATACGTTCATTGTTGAGAAAAAACTAAAAAGCTATGAGGACCAATTTTCTCTAACAGAAATAACAATGTGAGATTTCGTTCTCTGGAGTGGCTATCAGTAATATATTTATCAGGTTAAATATGTCAAGTATTGGGAATAAGCTCAGTAACAAATTAAATGATTTGCAAATACAGAAGGCACGAATTACTAGTCTCAGTCAGCTAGAGATGTAAGGAGGTCAGAGGGAGATACCCCAGTCGCATTTAGCATTTATCTTTAAGAGGAGTGGGCAGTGAATAGCTACCTACCGTTTATATAAACATATTACAGAATTTGCAATTTAATTTACAGACAACGGGGATGATGTCCATGATCAACTCGAAATGTATACAAGGGATGGAAAGCGTCTTTCAGGAGTGGAAATAACATTAACAAACGCGATCGAATGGTCACGTTGCTGAATTTTCCAAGACGCTAAACTAATGAAAGGTAGAGAAGGTGCACGTGGGAAACAAGAGAATTGCAGCATTTGGAATGGCTGAAATTAGAATTGCCAAGGAATTTTAGGAAAACGTGAAAAAAAGAGCAAAGAGAAAGAGTGGAGTGAAGCAAGGAAATCAAACAAGTGAGATAAGACTAATTGCAAGCTTAGGAATCATAGATGTTAATGTTTTAACAGAGATCTGACTCAGCCTGAAAAAAATAGGGTCACGCCCGTGGAATGTCACACATTGGGCATATATTACTTAACTCTGATAGTCAATTAGAAAGGGGCCAGCGTTACAATGTTTGGGAAATTTAAACTATCACACCAGAGATGGAATAAAAGTGGAATTGACTGTCAAGGAAAATTGTTTGATTGCAGTTTCTCGAAAGAAATAAAAAGCTAATGTGTGTTATCAAGAGACCCATCAAACTAGTGTGAGATCAGGGAAAATTTCTGTTGAACCAAACCCCTAAAACATCTAGATAAAAAAATGTGGTTTTAATGCGGGACTTAAATTTAGTCAAAATGACTTTGGCAATCTTGCAAGAAGTCTAGATTATTGTAATCATGGGGAGCGCTAAACTCTTAGGGTTATACAGCACCTATGGGGGGGGGGGAGGCACTCATGCTCAATTCAGGGAACTGGAGCACAGATCCAGTTCCATGAAGCGCTAAACTTACAAGGGTTATACAGTGCAGCAAGAAATCTAGAATGTAATGACGTTCAAGAGGTGATCTAGGCGATGATTTTTAAAACAACTTTTAACAGAACCAACTAAAAAAATAATCTGCTTGAATTCATTCTGACGAGCAAGTAATGTCTGATTAATAATTTCGAAGTTATCCAGGAGCTTGAAGAAAATGAATCAAGAACTTAAAAACTCCGGTTAGAAGTAATCTAGTCAAGACAACAGTGCAAAGTGTTGGCAATGATCATAAAAGAATTCTTGGCTTTGTATAAATTCTTTGTATAAATTCTTGGCTTTGTATAAATTCTTTGTATAAATTCTTGGCTTTGTATAAATTCTTTGTATAAATTCTTGGCTTTGTATAAATTCTTTGTATAAATTCTTGGCTTTGTATAAATTCTTGGCTTTGTATAAATTCTTGGCTTTGTATAAATTCTTGGCTTTGTATAAATTCTTGGCTTTGTATAAATTCTTGGCTTTGTATAAATTCTTGGCTTTGTATAAATTCTTGGCTTTGTATAAATTCTTGGCTTTGTATAAATTCTTGGCTTTGTATAAATTCTTGGCTTTGTATAAATTCTTGGCTTTGTATAAATTCTTGGCTTTGTATAAATTCTTTGTATAAATTCTTGGCTTTGTATAAATTCTTGGCTTTGTATAAATTCTTTGTATAAATTCTTGGCTTTGTATAAAAAAGTTTTACTAATAGAAGTCCTAAGGTTGACGTCAGTCTGTTTATCTTTAGCATGGACATCATTTACATTCTGCTCAGTTTTCTTTCCATAAGAACATAAGGAAGAAGGAACACTGCAACAGGCCTACTGACCCATGCGGAGCAGGTCCATGTCCCCCCTCCCGAATTAGCCCAATGACCCACCTAGTCTGGTCACCTCCACTCAAGGAAGGGGCACGGCACCAGACCCAGCAGCACAAGCTAGTCAGGTCCAACTCACACCCACCCACACCCACTCATGTATTTATCTAACCTATTTTTAAAACTACACAACGTTTTAGCCTCTATAACTGTACTCGGGAGTTTGTTCCACTCATCAACAACTATTACCAAACCAGTGCTTTCCTATATCCTTCCTGAATCTGAATTTTTCCAGCTTGAAACCATAGTAAATATTGACTTATAAACGGTGAAAAAAAACATAAGAAAAAAGATTAAGAAGAGGTTCCTCCGCATCGTCCTACGAAGACAGTCTGAAGGCACTGAATTTCCGCTCTGGAATGTCATAAAAATTTAGAAGCGATTACTGAAATACAAAGTTAGAGGACCGGAATAAAGGGAAAAATAAGGTAATGAAAATGTCTAAACAAGACAGGACTCACAAATGGATTTAAGTTATAAAAAATCAGATTTAGGAAGAATAAAAGAAAGCTCTAGTTTGACAACAGACTTGTAGATAAGGAAAACAAACTTAAGCAGCGTTGTTGAAGAAAGAACTTTTGGTAGCTGTAAATATAGGTTGAGCAGGTATACGAGTGGTTGTGGGTGAGTGTAAACTGGTCATGTCTAGCACATGCTAGTAGGCATATTACAGTGCTTCACTATTCTTATGGTCTAGTTTACATGCAAAGGTTAGTGTGTAGTCATTATAAGTTTAGTTGCTTTAACGCCTCGAGGTTCATCAAAAAACTCATGCTGATGAACTTTAAACAAATGGAATGTCACCACATCGTTTTTAATCATGAAGTGAACATTCTAGGGGTGACTCTGAACACTGAGATTATAGACAACTATGTGCTGAACCTTGCAAAGCAAGGCTGCTGTGAAACTTAGCAATATTAAGGCACATCTCCGTATAGAAATAGTGGGTGAAAACCTCTCTATGACAGATTCACTCGCATCTATTACATACCAGCCTTCCTATCCCATCGTTTAAATGTTTTGAGAATATTGAATTTCAAGCAACGTGGCTTATCCCCAGCCTCGATGGCTCCATGTCGATGATTACTGGCAATAATCCTCCCAAACATTCTATATCCCACTGGTTATTAGCAAAAAAATCTTCCCAATCACTCTACCCGCGATGATTACAGGTAATAATCATTCCAATCATTCTTCTCGCCACTGGTAACGACCACTCAACGCTGCACGCAAATCAGTCTTATTACCTCGTTTATTGCTGCAGCGAGTCCTTAATGATTCAAAAAATATTTTTCAATACAAGTACCATTACTAAGAGGAGAGGTAAAAGCCGTATGGTAATGTGAATGGATAATTTAATAAATATGATTATTCCCATTATTCATATATTTTCAATAATTCATAAATGCCTGATTGTTATGTCTATGCTATTATTCGCAGTTAATTAAGCTTATTTTTTATAGTGATAATATCCGATTTGTATATTAGACGGTGTTTGGTCTTGTGTCTCAGCACCTTAAGTATATAACAGCACAGAATGTCAGCCTTTTATTTTAGTACCACCACCATAATCACCAGCCGCAGCACCACCAGTAGCACAGCCACAAACAGCCCCACCACCAGTAGCACAACCACAAACAGCACCATCAACGGTAGCACAACCACAAACAGCACCACCACCAGTAGCACAACCACAAACAGCACCATCAACGGTAGCACAACCACAAACAGCACCACCACCAGTAGCACAACCACAAACAGCACCATCAACGGTAGCACAACCACAAATAGCACCACCACCACCAGCAACAGCAGCAGCAGCAGCAGCAGCAGCAGCAGTATAAAATTAGCTATATCAGTTTTTTCTCCACTATCTGTTCCTCATTCATATCGTCCACACTGAGCCTAGTCATTATTTTGCAGAAAATTAAGACAGTATACTCGACTAAGAGACACAAGAATAGAGAAAAAATATGAAACATTCTACAGAGAAGTTCAAGGTAATATGTAATCGTTCGAAGACATTACAGTAATAATTCACAATTGTATTAAAAAAGGACACAGTACAATCGTATATAAACCAGAGGAGTGGAGAGGGTTAAGGGAAAGATAATAAATAATAGGTGTGACATGTAAGTGGGGAGAGAGAGAGAGAGAGAGAGAGAGAGAGAGAGAGAGAGAGAGAGAGAGAGAGAGAGAGAGAGAGAGAGAGAGAGAGAGAGAGAGAGAGAGAGAGAGAGAGAGAGAGAGAGAGAGAGAGAGAGAGAGAGAGAGAGAGAGAGAGAGAGAGAGAGAGAGAGAGAGAGAGAGAGAGAGAGAGAGAGAGAGAATAAGAGTTTGCAGGATTCTGTACGAGGCACGAGTGCTCTTACACCTTGAGTATGCTCCACATTCTTGGATTGCCTGCGTCCCCGTCTCATCTACAACTTCTTGGCAGAACAGAGCAAGACGACTCATCTCTCGCCCGGAGAGGTCCGTCATTTCATCAGAGCCTTCAGCAGTAGAGGGATGTGGGTGGTGTTACCGTTATGTACACAACAAGACGGGCAGCAAGCATCAACTGCACTCTGGCTACACTTTCTCGAGAACATCACTTCACACGAGATCAATTATTCCTAGGATGACTTGTGACTGGAACATATGCGTACAGCATGACATCGAAGAAATAAATTCAGCTGAATAAACGAAATCACTGGTCCACAGACGACTCCAACGTCATCCTGCTCCCTATTTGTATGTCTCATAACAACAAAATGTCATTTAAATAAGATGATGTAGGTAACAGATCTTACCTTGTAAATAAAGGCAAGAACCCCTAACTTAACCTTGTTAACCTCCTTGAGTGAAGAGAGGAAGAGAGGGAGGAAGAGAAAAAAAAGAGGAAAAAAAGAAAAAAAGAAAAAGACAGAAACAGAGAAAGAGAGGTTACAACTTACAGAGAAATGGCACACAAATAATGGTCTCTAAACTCCATGATGGTTATGCTGGAGCAGTAGAAAGAATGAATGGGAGATCATTGGAACTCGGGGATGAGACTGATATCCTTGGGGTAAAATTTGATTCCAAACTAATTTTGAAGAAGCACGTAGTAATCCTTGGAAACAAGGCGGTAAGGAAACTAACGGCACTAAGGTGTATCTTATACTGGACAGTAGAGGCTGCAAGACCATACAAGGCACCAGGATGCTCACATCTAGAGTATGCTCCACTGTTTGGGATTACCTGTCCGGCGTCTCATCTATGACTTCTTGAGAGAAGGGAGAATGGGCCTGGACAGATCTATTTCAGCAGAGCCTTCAACACCAGAAGAATATGGGTCTCCTTACTGTTATATACAAGGCCAATGTTATCATGTATAGCACTTGGCTTCACTTCGCGGACAACGAGAAGACACCTACACAGCAGACGGGTACCCTTCTTAATAACATCTCTTCAGCTGAAATCATTCGTTCATAGACTGGCAGGAACATGTTCATACACCATAACATCATCGATGAAATGAACTCAGTTGTTCAAATTAAATCGCTGGCCTACATGTGGATCTATCTTCTTCCTGTTTCCTATTTGTATATCTCAACAATAAAAAGGCTTTGAAATGAGCTGAAGGAGGTAACGTCTCCTAACTTTTCAATAAAAGAATGAAAATGAGAGAATCACTCAAGTTGAACACATTCAAGAAGAGTCCAGCAGCATCTTGTCTGCTAACATTAAGGGTTTTATTACCACTGTTGGAGAGTTCAAGCGCAGTGACATGACACTCTTCTTGACATGATCGTCGGTTATGAGACATTTCAACAAAGGACTCGGGAGAATTTTAATAAAATTGTCTGCTACCTCTAATGGATGCGGCAAGCCAGGCACGTTGATGAAAAGCATTGCCTTGTGCTACAAGGTACTCACCCAATTATTCCTAATCACCTGGAGACGATGTTCTTCATGCAATGCTCCTTATTAGCGTGAACAATGTACAGACCTCAGTGGTTGCGAGCACATCCTGTTAACTTGCTGATAATGTAGACTCCCATATGCCTCAACATAAAAGTCAAAATAATATAATTATCAGGAGTCTGGACCAACAGTTTATTCAGAGGCATTTCGATGAACTTCTTACAATGTCTGATACGAAAATTTTTGCAGAATATCTGGCTCCTCTTCCGACCTATTAGCGAGTAGTTTATCTCAAGTCATATTCACTTTCAAACTTCTTATTTATATTGACTCCTCTGATCACAAAGCCATTTTATAACACTAAAGATTTCAAAAGAACGAGGTAAAAAATCATCTCACACAACCTGACAAAGGATACTGGCCAGCCTGTACTCAAAAGCTTGATCAAAATCAATTTAATGCTTTCATGCACATTAATTTCTAAAAAAAATACTGTTAAAGATAAACCTTATGTGTACTTAGTCAAAAGCATTGTGTAAAAATATTGCATATATTTGTCTATTTATTCTCTGAGTCAGAAGTATTCAAAGCTGGAATCTTACAAGCAGAAAAATAAATAATTGGCCATTGTGTGATAAGGACATTTATCGTTTATGTTTTTATATACATTTTATTCTTACAATAAGTGTTCTAGGTAGGAAGGAGTGTGGACGTGTATGTTTCGTGGATGTTTGAATTATATACGTTTCCTGTCTATTTGCATATATAGACTTGTGCTGATGGTTGGTCACTACAGTATGACGTCTGATGCAATATTGTTCATGTTTGTCATTGGCTGTTTATCACTGATGTACTGTGACTGTTGTGACAGTTCTCTGGACAAATCATGTTACAATCTCTCAGTCAGTTGTGTTCAAGTCTTACTCCAGGCAGCTGGCAAGGTGGTGGTGCCACCTGAGAGTCTTTCTCAAAGCAAGCTGTCGCGTGTAATCTTCAGCTGGGTTGTCTTGAGGCCTTTCCAGACGAGCTGGTGTCTTGGGCTTTTTTTTTTTTTTTTGTTTTTTGTTTTTTTTTTAACCATACAAGTCAGCAGTTCGTTGCTCAGTCGCTTCATGCTGCTGCAGACACCTAAAGTAGTTAGGTAGGTAGGTGGGTATGTGGGTGTGGGTGTGTGTGTTCTATATAGTGTACAGTTTAAGGAGGAGTTTACTTTAAACTCCTATTATTCATCTTCCATGTAGCTTGCTAGTTAGCATCTTGTGTTGAAGGTGAAGTCTGAGTGTGATTCATGACGCGGTCTCATTGTGTACCACAGATTGGTTGTGGCAATTCTCCATTACATTTAGACTTGAACATTCGCATGCTCACACTTTACCTATGTGTTAAGTACAGAGGAGGTTTTTCTGTAACTCTTATTAAATTAATTACATATTTCATTATGCAAGCCTTTAGCGCTCAGGAACTTAGCTACAAACATTATTTTAATGATATTCAGCACCGACAAGTTGACGAATTAGACTCGTACAACATCTGGGTATCTATTTTGTAGACAGTTAACCAGTATTTTATCAACACAATACAGAGACATAAATGAAACTGAGGAAGTAATCAGTCCCTCATCCTTGCAGAATTATATATACAGTAGATGGTGAGATACTCAGTCCCCCAGACTAGGAGCAGGTATTCTGTACCGATGTCTAAATTAATCTAGGTTATGGTACTGAATATATACCTGTTTTTAGGCTAAGGGACTGATTACCACATTTTTTACTAACTTCTGTATATAAACCATACCACGGGCGGGATTGAACCCGCGGTCAGAGTCTGAAAACTCCAGACCGTCGCTTTAGACTCGAGGATGAGGGACTGATTACTTCCACTTTCAGTCTTCTGTGTACGTCCCTGTATCATACTGATAAAGTTACTGGATGGCTAAACGTCTACAAAATAAAGATGACCAGATGTTGCACGTGTCTAATTCAACTCAAATATAGTTGTTAGTGGGTAGACGGATGAGGCTACTGGGCTATGCTGCTAGTCCCAGGGAACAAACAAAACACCACAAATAAAAACATCACCAATGAAAAAGAATAATAGAAAAGGAAGATGTGGTCTTAGTGGCTAGTACGTATTTAACACAAAAATAAAATTTCAGTGCAATCAGGGCACGTCCAATCTGGGCCAGACACACTCCCTCTCCCTCAGTGACACGCTCTGCGAAGATGGGAAGGGGGTGACGCCCGACCCATGCTAAATGCCGCTCCCAGTAACATTTGATATTGGGAGACCATTCCTGAAACACTGGGTAGTAAATGAAAGCTAAAATGTTAAAAAATATATATAGATGGCAATCCCCTCGAAGCACACTTAGCCATGCCCCAAGATGCAAAGAGCAGGAAGGATTGTGAAAATAACCCATCAGCAATACAGGGCGCCCCAAACTAGCTAGCCCTTCTCGAGAGCGGTATCCCAACAGCGAGAACTAGAGAGAGAAAGTTACGATCTCTTTTTCCCTCCTGCCTCGCAGACCCCAGGATCACATAAATCGATTAACTATCCGGGCTTCACCAAATATATTTCCTTACCCCCATTTGAGAGCCCTGAACTTTTAAAGCATGTACGCTCTCTCTGATTCGCCCTCCTCACCAGTTCAGGGCGATTGAGGTGGTAACTCGGGTTATATCAGTTTTTTTTCCGAATCCATTCAAGAATTACAGGGGTACGGCTCAAAAGCACAAGAGAACAGAAAACTGTCTGCAGAGACCTGGGTGTCCAGAATGTCAGGCTTGCGAGAGCGGTTTTAAGGGGTATACAAGCTTCTCTCAGTCTGATACCCCCCGGTCTCAACTGCCCGTACGCAGATTTGACTGGCATCGTGCCTTATGACACGCCGTGTTCTAGGCCATACTTGCAAAAAAATAAACCAGTAGGCCAAATACATTGACAAAGTTGCATAGCCCTGGGCACCAATTCGTCCTCTAGATGCTTCAGATGAAGTTGAAAAAACTGCCACTAGAACCTGAATGGCATGGACAATCTGTTCACTGTTGGACAACCATCGGTGAACAGATGGAACATTCCACGTTGACATGAATTTGTGATTCTGGCAGGTCCTGCCTAACATTGCATCTTGCCTTCGATTGCGGATTCTCTGGCTCCCAACGAGACAGCCTCAACGATAGAGGTGAGCAATGAAACAAGTCGCAAACAAGACTGCAAAAACAAAATCGGGTACAGCCAATCCTCCGTCCACGATCTGCGCTGAAATATCGAAAATGGGGTCTCGTGTGACAGATGAAGCCATTAGCGAGTGCTCTGGGCATCTGCCGATCAAACTTTCCCAGCTGCATCTAAACACTCCTGAGGACGAGGTAGTTGGCGAGGTTCAGTACCAAGTAATGCTGTATGAGTAACATTCAGGTGTGGCTACAGAGGGACCTCCTTGATGTTGCAAAATCTTTCTTCTTAAACTTTATGGCTCCCTTTAAGACTTAAAGGGAGCCATAAGAAAACTCCCTCCTACAAGGGAACCCCTTTGTAATAGTACTCATTAGTGGGATTCATAGTGTAGATGGGCATTTCGTTAACTAGTGTGGCATATCACTATCAACATCCAGTTTCTTCCTGTGTTTATTAATGTCGAGGCTCATTGATCAGCACCTTCCAGGGTTAACTTGAAGACCACCTCCAGCCAGGGTATTGAATACGACGTCAAAGGACTGGATACCGACACTTGGTTTTCACTTCCAGAACCGTTAATACACACTTTTTTGCTTAAATTCACATCTACCCTCAATTTCCTTGCATTGGTGATAGCCTCATTGATCACAAGGTTAAAAACAAAAGGGAAAAGATCTTGCTTCACTCCAGGTGTGTTTAGGGTCTACTAGGAGGTCTTCCTCTGGGCAGTGATTATGGTCATGGCACCACTGTAGCCCAGCATAATCAATGTCTTGACAGGAACTGACAAGTCTTTCCTAGATATGCATCGGTTTATGATGGGATGTAACACTGTCAAAAGCCTTTACTCTATCTAGGAAAGCAAGGCGTGTCGCATGGTCAAGCCTTACCCAGGAACACGTCTAATATCATAACCAGGTTTTCAGCACATCCGTCCGTTAAGTTGAATGTTTTCTGTCTATTGGCGATATTGGCGGCTCGGGAGATTCTGGGTGCTAGAATCTTAAGAAACATCCTTACTAAGAGTGAAGACAAGCTGATTGGTTTGTAGTTACTTGGCTCTGAAGGGTTTGGCAATTTAGGTATTGCAATAGTCATCTTTGTGCAAAGAAAAAAAGTTTCTGGCCTGTCAGCTCGTGATGATCCACAAGTTAATATCTTACACAGGACCCCGATGAGAATTTTTTCAGCATCCAGCGGACAATAGAGTCTGGTCTGGGGCAGAGGATTTAGTACTTTTAAGTGCAATATTTCCTATACATTCAATGGCTTCCCGATTTCAGATCTGGGGGTTGCACAGAAAGGTGGCCACTGATCTACACTCCCTCCCCTCCAAGAAGGAGAAGAGCTGCTCGGGTGACACTGTGGTGGCCGTTAACCTCTCGGTCACATACAAGCACTAGCAGTGTCTGTATTGCTTCCTACGTTTCCTCCAATTGATTTCGAGGGTTCAGGGAAAAATGGTACCTACTTCCCGGTTTTTTTTTCGTCGTCCTTGCACACTGTGGTCAATATACATCATTGGTGGAACAATTTCTCAAGAGTGAGAAAGATTGTCACTTGGTTTTTCTCGGAGAATAAGTCTTCGGTAGCCTGATTTCCTCATTGTCCCTTTCTCACTGTCTTCTGGCCTGAGAAACTAAAGATACGTCACGAAGGACGCCTAATATTACGACTTTACAACATTTCGTGAAGGGATAGCATCAAACGAGCTAATCGTATCGGTACCATTACCTATCTCATTCACTGCTCAAAACCTCGGACTTTCAAACCTGCTCGACAGGGCCGATACCAACAGGCCAAGCTCAGCCTCTGTCAGGAAACGCACGAAAATGAGTAAAAAGTGACCTACGCTCAAATTTCTTCTAAATAGACATTAGTTTGGAAAATGATAATGTTAGTTCTTGAGAAATAATAGAGTTTTTTAAGGTTAAATACTACAATTTATTGCATTAGATACATATATTGTGTAATTTCATTATCTTACATTTCATTTTGTGCACATAATATAGTTACCTAATAAACCATTCCACGGGCGGGGTTAGAACCCGCAATCAGAGTCTGAGAACTCCAGACCGTCGCTTTAGCTACTGGACCATCTAGCCACAATAAGATTCGTCCAACTAGGTATATTTCTACACCATATGAAGGTTAGCAGAGGCACCATTGTGACCACAAATGCAAGCTTTTACAGACGAATCTCCAGCAAGCGTGGCCGTGACGAACTCTAGCTCAAGTCTGGAGTTTTGAGACTCTCTGATAGGGGGTTCTATCCCCACCCGTGATATGGTTTGTTTGCAATCGTGTCATTACGATTTCGTGAGTCATAGTTACCTAATGCCCAAAAAATTATGTTGTCATTTTATGTAGGAATTACAATAGTAATATCTGTTATATTAGTGTAGAGGTGTACGTATAGGATCTATATAGTTTATTTTGTAGTTTAATTTGTTGAGGGAAGCGAGGAAGTGACAACTTGCCAGGTTCATATGTTACAATTTGCTTTCTAGACTTCTCATACCTTTCTCTTTTGGTTGAGCCAAGAAGTGCCCATCTTGCCCGTGTCATGTCTGTGCCATTATTTTTTATGTGAATGAACATGTTTTTGAGATTATTGTTCACCCATGCCAGCTTCTCAGAAATTCTGAAACTGTCTGAGTAAAGGGGCAGCCTTCCTCTGTTATACGTTGGCACTGGTTAATTGTGGGAGTGCAGTTGCTGGCTGGCTGGGTGTTTTCTTCTCTAAGCTTCTAAGTGTTCTTACATGTATATCCGGACATATTTCTGGGGTCTGAAAGTGAGTACTAGTACTCTGGCTGGCTTTCCTCACAAGGATCTCCTGTAGGGTAAATGTGTATGTCATGTGGATGGTTGCTTGATAATCCTGTCACGATACCTTGCAGTAATAAGCTTGGCTGTAGAAAATTCTACGTTGTTGACTATCTATTTACGTTTACAGTCGGGGCACTTGAAATTAAACTAGCTAGCAATGTAACAGGGCTTTGCTTTCGTTTTAGGACCTGTGTGTGTCTAACAGAGTTTAAATGTCGTTATTGATGTTACATGTTGCTTTTGTTTGTCAAGGGGTTGATTACTGTTTCACAGTGTTTCTCTCTCTCTTGGATAGGGTACTTAGGTAGTCTTGATTATTTGCATCTTGTGAACTTGTATGTTGCAAATATACAAGTTCCTCCACAGTGTACATAGTGTGTATAAAATATTTATTTACTCAATAATTGTAATTTGCAAACACACAGTACTACCTAAGTATTTAAGAAGCGAGGGATAACACTGATACTGATACCACTGATAAAGATACCTAACTGGCACATGCGTCTTATTCATCAACTTATCGGTATTTTATGCCAATTTCAACACTACATGCATCCATTAGCATAAACCACTTTTAAGTAAAGAGTTTGTGTTCAACGTTTTCACCTTCTAGAACTTATCTTTGAGAGATTATTTAGTACTCAGGTTCACCCTCGGTGGTAAAATATTTTTATTGTGGAATTACTCTCATTACGGCCTGCATACACGTCTGTCGTGATTCGGATTGTAGAATCTATTGTAAAGGCACAGGTATAAATACTTAAGTACCTCCTCGTCAGACCATCTAGCCTCTGGGCCAACAGCCAATACCCCTGCCCCTTGTTGGCATGAGACTGGGTGGGCTTTGCGTTGAAGAAGTCGACGGTCCTTATTTCCTGAGAACGAGCGTCTGAACTCAGGACAAGTCGGGAATTGGTCATTGTCAGTAACGAGCTTGAGGAAAGTAGATAGAAACTAACAGATCCATTATACACCATTATGAAATGTGTCAAGTTACAAAGTCAGTAGATTACAAGATGTGATTGCAAGACTAAGGCTAGGATATGAGCATCTATGGTAGTACTGTTTGTATGGAGATGCCAGTGACATAAAACGTGAAGTGCAGAGATAGAGACAGGGCCATACACTGGAACATTATATATTAGATGCTTTCAAACATCTAATCTAAACCTTACAGCATATGCTAAAACATCTCTTTGTTAATATATAAAATCTTCAGGTTTAATCCACAATTTACATCGGCTAGGTCAATGAACGGTTTTTATAGACGGCAACCCAGTTATGACCAATGTTTTAGTGGTAATGAGATAAATTTTTGAAAATATATTCCATATTGTAAAACATTTTTTTCAAGTGATGTAAAATACCCAGTGGAGTCTGACTCAAACCCGTAGTGAACTTCATGATCCTATTTATTTTTGTGCTACCCTTCACGATTAGCACGGGGTGCACAATAAACTATTATAATCAAAACTAAGCGCTAAACTTACGAAGATCAAACAGCACTGCAGAGTAGAGTGCACTGTTCAATCTGTTTAATCTGTGACCAGCAATGGTGGGAAGCATAACAGAGGTATAGTTAGTAAGAGCGGCGAGGAGCACCAAAGTATAACCAAAGGTTGTGTAATAAATCTGTTATTGTCAAAAAGTTAAAGACGGAGTCTGTGTCAACGGTGGGGCCGTCAGCGAGGAGGTAAGATAAAGTAAGGGTTGTAGAACAGTGACGACGTCGGAGGTTAATTATGCGTGCTTGCTGATAGACAGGACAGTAATAGAATATGGCAAACTGAAATTGGAACCTGATAATTCGCTGAGTGGAACTGGGCACCTCTCCACTAGATACCCATGAATGAGACTTGCGTGCTCGATGCGAAGACGGGAAAGATTAGTGTCCCAACAACATCAATGACGAAGACCAGGATCCAAGACTCGGCTAGATAGAATGTGATTTGTTACAAATCAACTCAGAGCAACGTTGTTGCTAACGGTTGCGAAGGTAGCTACAGATTACAGCAAAATAGTCCGAGAATTCAATACCTCTATATGAAACTGAAAGGTCATGTACCGCAGACCGTGCAGCAGAGTTCGCCTGAACATCAACATGATCAGGGACGCAGCAGACGATTTCTTTGTTTTTGCTAGAAATGCAGCGCAACCAGAGTTCTATACGAAGAACTAGGGAATGAAGCGAATTAAATTTTTTGATAGCTTGTAAAGCACTAAAGGAGTTTGAGACTACCACAAATGTTGAGGGAGGCATAGATGCTATGCAGATAATTGCTATGATAATTTCTTACAGTTCAGCTGTGAAAATGCTACCTGACTAATAAATGACCTCGCACAACACTGTCCGGGAACACTGCTGCAAACCCGACACCGTCAGAGAATTTAGAACCATCAGTGTAAACTGCAACGGCAAGAAAATGAGACCGGAAGTGGTTAAGGAAAAGGGAACGAGGAACAAATGTAGATATTTGAGCGAATGCACTATAAACTAGCTGCTCAAGCCGTGTTAATTGTAATAAACACGTTCTCCACAAATATTTATCTCGACTTTATGGACGCCAATGATGGATGCCCGGGAAGAGGGTAGTCAACCTGGGAAGGTTTTGCCTGAAACTGCTAACCTCTTTTGCTAAGAATAGCAATCCCCGGGTGATATGCTAAATTCCCACGGGCAGAGGTTGGTGGAGTCTCTCTCCTTGTTGGAACCGAACCGTCACCAGCTCTGGATTGTATACCGTCACCCGACTCGTGATCGTACAGATACCCAACCGGAGACAAAATTCACGGAACCTGGGCTCATAGCACACAGTTTGGTATAAAACAATTATTGATACGAAAGACTTCGCATGTGTAATTTAATATTATATAATGTCAACATATAATATTTTGAACATTAAAATGGTATAAAATACCGACAGGTTGTTAGGTAAGACACATATGCAACAGTTAAGTATCTTTATTATGAAACGTTTCGCCTACACAGTAGGCTTCTTCAGTCAAGTACAGAAAAGTTGATAGAAGCAGAAGATACTTGAAGACGATGTAATCAGTACATCACCCTTAAAGTTTTGAGGTGGTCAGTCCCTCAGTCTGGAGAAGAGCATTGTTCCATAGTATGAAACAATATGGAGAAGAAGTGACAGGATGGAGCTTTTTATAGCGCCAAGAGGTGAGAAACGTTTCATAATAAAGATACTTAACTGTTGCATATGTGTCTTACCTAACAACCTGTCGGTATTTTATACCATTTTAATGTTCAATCTGTCAGACACTGCAACACAAGGGTATCTTGGTACAGACCTGCAATCAACTTCGACAACTTCCACTAGTGAGAGGGGCTGGATTTGAGAGGGACCCGACCTCTCATCATCTGAGTTCTTACCTCTCCTAGTGGCCTACGTCTCACCTCTTGGCGCTATAAAAAGCTCCATCCTGTCACTTCTTCTCCATATTGTTTCATACTATGGAACAATGCTCTTCTCCAGACTGAGGGACTGACCACCTCAAAACTTTAAGGGTGATGGACTGATTACATCGTCTTCAAGTATCTTCTGCTTCTATCAACTTTTCTGTACTTGACTGAAGAAGCCTACTGTGTAGGCGAAACGTTTCATAATAAAGATACTTAACTGTTGCATATGTGTCTTACCATATAATATTTTACAATAATAACTGCACAATAAATATATCCGCACAATAAAAGTCCTGGAAATATTAATAACATTACTGTTCTTTCACTCTACTGATGTTCAGCGCTTAGCTAAATCACCCAAGAGAGAGAGAGAGAGAGAGAGAGAGAGAGAGAGAGAGAGAGAGAGAGAGAGAGAGAGAGAGAGAGAGAATCTCATTGAAAATGCAACATTCACTGTCTTCTGACATAAGTATACATATATGCAGATTCATGCATAAGGAGAGGGAACGAGAATATAACAAGGGAGCCTAACCAAATTTTCCTGCAGAATAAAGACACTAGAGCATGAAAGTCTGAGTGAATATTTGGGTATAAACTAGAAGAGAATAATTCATTTAGTCTGTTCTGAAACTAGGCCGAGCGTTTTCCACTGTATTAAAGTTCGTTCATTTATTAAGTTTAAAACATGTCGACTACAAGATTCAACTTGAGGCTTCTCGTCGTCTGTACACCGCCAAAGAAACCTTGATCCTAAAGGTTTCAATTCTCCCTATATACACTCGGAGACATCTCTCAAAGGGAAGCACTGAACCCTTACAGCTGATCCAGGTGGAGGGTAGCTCCAATTCCTTGGATAAAGAACTCTTCAACAGCATTAAACTTGTATAACAAGATGGAGTAGGTGGGACGTACCACCTAGAATATCATTGACGGTGGCAGGCAGACGGTGGAGACCTGGACGGTGGCAGGCAGACGGTGGAGACCTGGACGGTGGCAGGCAGACGGTGGAGACCTGGACGGTGGCAGGCAGACGGTGGAGACCTGGACGGTGGCAGGCAGACGGTGGAGACCTGGACGGTGGCAGGCAGACGGTGGAGACCTGGACGGTGGCAGGCAGACGGTGGAGACCTGGACGGTGGCAGGCAGACGGTGGAGACCTGGACGGTGGCAGGCAGACGGTGGAGACCTGGACGGTGGCAGGCAGACAGTGGAGACCTGGACGGTGGCAGGCAGACGGTGGCAGGCAGACGGTGGAGACCTGGACGGTGGCAGGCAGACGGTGGCAGGCAGACGGTGGAGACCTGGACGGTGGCAGGCAGACGGTGGAGACCTGGACGGTGGCAGGCAGACGGTGGAGACCTTGACGGTGGCAGGCAGACGGTGGAGACCTTGACGGTGGCAGGCAGACGGTGGAGACCTTGACGGTGGCAGGCAGACGGTGGAGACCTTGACGGTGGCAGGCAGACGGTGGAGACCTTGACGGTGGCAGGCAGACGGTGGAGACCTTGACGGTGGCAGGCAGACGGTGGAGACCTTGACGGTGGCAGGCAGACGGTGGAGACCTTGACGGTGGCAGGCAGACGGTGGAGACCTTGACGGTGGCAGGCAGACGGTGGAGACCTTGACGGTGGCAGGCAGACGGTGGAGACCTTGACAGTGGCAGGCAGACGATGGAGGCCTTGACGGTGGCAGGCAGACGGTGGAGACCTTGACAGTGGCAGGCAGACGATGGAGGCCTTGACGGTGGCAGGCAGACGGTGGAGGCCTTGACGGTGGCAGGCAGACGGTGGAGACCTTGATGGTGGCAGGCAGACGGTGGAGACCTTGACGGTGGCAGGCAGACGGTGGAGACCTTGACGGTGGCAGGCAGACGGTGGAGAGCTTGATGGCGGAAGGCAGACGGTCATCTACATGGTAACAGACAGGCGAACTTGATGGTGACAGGCAGGCGGTGACCTTGGTGGCAGGCAGGCGGTGACTTTCATGGTGGAATGCAGGCAGTGACCGTGATGGTGAAAGCCAGGTAGTGACCTAGATGGTGGGAGGCAGGCAGTGGCCTTGATGGTGGAAGGCAGGCAGTGACCTTGTTGGCGGCAGTGACCTTGGTGGCGGCAGTGACCTTGGTGGCAGGCAGTGACCTTGATGGTGGCAGGAAGGCTGTGATAGCTGTAGGCTGACAGTGATCTCGATGTTGGAAAGCAGGTGATGACCTTCATAGTGGAGGGAACGCGGCGTCCATGATGCTGACAGATTTTGACACTGGTGTTGGCAGACAGGTAGTGACCTAAGCGCTGACACTGACCTTCACTAGCAGTCGTGGTATGAGCGCTACTAGCGACCAGCTGGGTCACAACTGCTACCTTCAGTACCTCATACCACAACTGCTACCTTCAGTAGCAGTTGTGGTATGAGCGCTTCTAGAGACCACCTGGGTCACAGACTGCTACCCTCAGCAGCAGTTGTGGTATGAGCGCCACTAGAGACCACCTGGGGTCTCCAGCTGTTGACGAGGGGCAACATTGCACTCATGGTTTTACATTTCTCAAACAAGCTCCAGTGTTTCACATTATGTTAAATTATTGTGGTGCTTATGTTTAAAAATGTCAGCATTCATTGTGCTTTACTGCCGCTGAGATTATGAACCGTGGGGAGGAAGGTGTTACTGACGGTAGGTGGAGATGTTACTGACTGCAAGACAGGCGACTCAGCAGCTACACTTACATCATTCGCAGCAGGACAATGAAGAGTTGCCACAAAATGAAGACACTCAGTCCAGAGATCCTGATAGCATAGTCGTTGGAGCAGTATTTATAACCTGGAGAGGATCGATGTCCCCAGAGTCATACAATCCTTAATAAGTACCTAAGGATTAGGTCTTCTAAGATCTAGTTGTATATAATAAAGGCCCTGGAAGGTTCGATAGTACAGTGGAGAATGCATTATCAGTGGAGTAGCCTAAGAGCCGTTTAGCCCCATTGCTACAGATTAACCGCATATAAGGAGGGGTGGCATATGCCGTTTAGCCCCTCCGGAGAAGATTCTGCTGCTGGAATGGAGAAGACCAAACACATCCAGCCGTCCGAATCATTATTTTGTAGCGACACGTTCCATTTACGACTAAAAGGAGGAAAAAAATAGCGGGATGTTATTGGCGGTAGGGAGGGAAAGGGGAGGAACCTTTGAATTATCTCGTCTTGGCCACCTGTCCAGAACAACCATTGGAGACCTGGGTGCATCAACATAAAATACAGATTCGAAAAGAGTGAGAACACGAACACACGAGCAATGTTGAACACGTCAATTCAGAGTTAACAAAACCTAAATGTAATGTTTGAAGAGGAATTACGACTATTTTACATAACGTTTGAGACCATGGACATGTTGAACACTACAATGTTCAATGCTTGGTTTAATGCTAAAAATTATGTTTAGTGTTGCAGGCCGTGAACATGTTGAGTATTACTATGTTTAGTAGTCGAGGCCTTGAATATGATTAACGCTGTAATGCTTAGCGGTTAACGCCCAGAAAATGCTGAACATTGAAATGTTTAGTGAGTGAAGCCCAAAACATTATAAACATTGTAATGTTTAAGGATGGATGCTGCGAACTTGATAAACCTCTGAACATGATAAACTCTGTAATGTTTAGGGGCTGAAGGTCTGATAGTGAACACAATATTAGTTTTCAAGTTCAAGGCCATACCTGGTGAAATTATTATAATCATAATAAGCAGAGTTAACAAGACCTAAATGTACATCAAAATGGTATACAATACCGACAGGTTGTTAGGTAAGACACATATGCAACAGTTAGACACCTTTATTCCGAAACGTTTCGCCTACACAGTAGGCTTCTTCAGTCGAATACAGAAAGTACTTTCTGTATTCGACTGAAGAAGCCTACTGTGTAGGCGAAACGTTTCGGAATAAAGGTGTCTAACTGTTGCATATGTGTCTTACCTAACAACCTGTCGGTATTGTATACCATTTTGATGTTCATCTTGTCAGACACTGCAACACGTGGCATCTTGGTACAGAAAACACCTTGGACAAGCTTTTCAAGTGAGAAGGGTTGGATCTGAGAGGGACATGACCTCTCAGTTGCCTCTCACTACTACTACTACTACTACTACTACTACTACTACCCTGCACCTCTCCTTCCGACAGTATTTAAGTCTCCGCACTGTCGCTTGATCTTCAGATAGTTCCTGACTATGGAACTGAACTTCTCCAGGCCGAGGGACTGACAACCTCAAATTCTACGACTTTAAGGGTGATGGACTGATTACATCGTCTTCACATCTCTACTGTTCCTGCCTACTTTCTGTATTCGACTGAAGAAGCCTACTGTGTAGGCGAAACGTTTCGGAATAAAGGTGTCTAACTGTTGCATATGTGTCTTACCTAACAAGACCTAAATGTAATGTAAGAGGAGGAATTACGACAATTTTACATAGCGTTTGAGACCATGGACATGTTGAGCACTACAGGGGTCATCCCACACACACACTAATAACAACAGACATAGCCCCACTCCACAAAGGTGGCAGTAAAGTAATTGCGAAGAACAACAGACCGATAGCACTAACATCCCATATCATAAAAATCTTTGAGAGGGTTCTAAGAAGCAAGATTGCCAACCACCTAGATACTCATCAGTTACACAACCCAGGGCAACACGGGTTTAGAGCAGGTCGCTCCTGCCTGTCCCAGTTACTGGACCACTATGACAAGGTCCAGGATGCTGTAGAGGATAAACAAAATAGAGATGTAGTATATACAGACTTTGCAAAAGCTTTCGAGAAGTGTGACCATTGTGTAATAGCACACAAAATGCGGGATAAAGGATTAACGGGAAAAGTTGGTAGATGGATCTACAACTTCCTAACAAATAGAACACAAAGAGTAATAGTAAACAGAGTAAAGTCCCAGGCAGCCATGGTAAAAAGTTCTGTTCCACAAGGCACAGTACTCTCTCCCATTCTATTCCTCATCCTCATTTCTGACAGAGATGTAAGCCATAGCTCCGCGTCTTCCTTTGTAGATGACACCCGGATCACCATGGCAGTGACCTCCATCGAAGACACCGCAAGACTCCAAGCGGACATCAACCAAATCTTCGAATGGGTCACTCAAAACAATATGCAGTTCAACGAGGAGAAATTTCAACTACTCAGATATGGAAAACTTGACGAAATTAAAAATGTGTCAGGGTATACCACAAATTCTAAACATACAGTAGAGCGGAAAAGTAATGTGAAGGACCTGGAAGTGATAATGTCAGAGGATCTCGCCTTCGAAGACCACAACAATGTATCTACCTCATCCGCTAGGAAAATGATAGGATGGATAATGAAAACCTTCAAAACTAAGGACGCCAAGCCCATGATGATTCTCTTCAAATCGCTTGTGCTCTCTAGGCTGGAATACTGCTGTACACTAACGGCCCCCTTCAAGGCTGGCAACATTGCAGACTTGGAGAGTGTACAAAGAACTTTCACGGCACACATAAGTGCGATAAGGCACCTAAACTACTGGGAACGGTTGAAGGTCCTTGATTTGTATTCCCTGGACGGCAGGCGAGAGAGATACATGATAATATACACTTGGAAGGTCTTGGAGGGATTGAATTTCACATGCAATGCTCCCTGAACGGCAGTTGCAAGAGCAAGCTTCGTTGAATCATCAACGGAACCACTTTTTGGCTTGATCTTTACACGATTTGCGTAGCTCATCGTGCAAGTCAAGGCGAAGACAACGCTGGTAAAGGTTCCCCTCCCCAACGGGGATCGTAGGGAGACAGAGTAAGTAAGGAGAGCTGCTATGATCTGCCGAGGCGAGAGTCAAAAGCAGAACCTTTTTCTTCTAACCTTTAAACCCTTCTCTTATCCGAATAGGCAGAACTTGCGATCTTTGCTTAAATAGCAACGCTCATCTTGCCATATAGGACAAGCGAAAATTTGTGTATGCAATAATTTCGCCAAAATCATTCTGAACCTAACGAAAAAAAAATTTCACTGTTTGTTTAGTATTAAATTTTTGTAAACAAATCTAAAATATATTTAGTTGGGTTAGGCTAAAATAAATTGTTTTTGTTATAATAAGGTTAGGTAAGTTTTCTAAGATTCCCGCTTCACACACGGAGGGCCCGGGTTCGATTCCCGGCGGGTGGAAATTCCGACACGTTTCCTTACACCTATTGTCCTGTTCACCTAGCAGCAAATAGGTACCTGGGTGTTAGTCGACTGGTGTGGGTCGCATCCTGGGGGACAAGATTAAGGACCCCAATGGAAATAAGTTAGACAGTCCTCGATGACGCACTGACTTTCTTGGGTTATCCTGGGTGGCTAACCCTCCGGGGTTAAAAATCCGAACGAAATCTCATCTCTCTTATCTTAACATTAATGAAAAAAAATATATCTTTAAACGTATAAGAGAAAATTTTAGAAAGAACATAATTTTAAATGAGTTCTTGCTAATTGACCAGTTTTACATATTCGGCACGACGTGTGTATATATATATATATATATATATATATATATATATATATATATATATATATATATATATACATGCATGCAATAAGGTGATATCACAATATGCAGAACAACCACTATAAAAAAATTAGTAAAATTTAAAGCGCTTTCGGGACTCCTCTCATTATCAAGGAACTATAAAAATGAAACATTAACAGGAAGGCATACAAGGGAAAGACTACACCTCACAGTGACGTCACAACACCCGACTCTAAACACCACCTAATACTTTACCCAAGAATTAAGATTTTTTACTTTTCCAATGTATCATTAAAGTCTTCCCTAATTTTATTAATTAAAAATGAATCCAGTTTATATAAACCAAAAGAAATATGAATAGTTTCAAAACTGCTTTTTATAAAACATGAATCATGTTACATAATATAACAGAATCATGTTTCATACTATAATAGAATCATGTTTCATACTATAATAGAATCATGTTTCATACTGCAATAGAATCATATTTCATACTGCAATAGAATCATGTTTCATACTGCAATAGAATCATGTTTCATACTATCTATTATAGTATGAAACATGATTCTATTGCAGTATGAAACATGATTCTATTATAGTATGAAACATGATTCTATTGCAGTATGAAACATGATTCTATTATAGTATGAAACATGATTCTATTGCAGTATGAAACATGATTCTATTATAGTATGAAACATGATTCTATTGCAGTATGAAACATGATTCTATTGCAGTATGAAACATGATTCTATTGCAGTATGAAACATGATTCTATTAATCATGTTTCATACTGCAATAGAATCATGTTTCATACTATAACAGAATCATGTTTCATACTATAATAGAATCATGTTTCATACTATAATAGAATCATGTTTCATACTATAATAGAATCATGTTTCATACTATAATAGAATCATGTTTCATACTATAATAGAATCATGTTTCATACTGCAATAGAATCATGTTTCATAATGTAACAGAATCATGTTTCATAAAAAGCAGTTTTGAAAATATATTTCTTTTGGTTTATATAAACTGGATTCATTTATAATTAATAAAATTTGGGAAGAATTTAATGATACATTTATTGATACATTAAATCTATACAAAATTTAATTATGAGCATATAATGTCCGCATGTCCTCATTACTACTTAAACGTAAAGTTTAAATAAAACTTGACGTATTACTTACATGTATACTTAAACACTGCTCAATCTTACTTAAAGTAAAAGTTTGGATTGATTTTAAGTAGGTTCAAATTTGTTTTTTTTTTATGGAAGAAACTGGGAAATATTGAAATATTGGTGACTAGGCAATAATGTCTGAGTATTTCATCCGATTAGGATCACCCGTCAACGCTGATAACTTAATAACGAAAATTCTCAGACGTTTCAAATGTAATGATTTAGATATTGGACTCTGAATCTAATAACTTGCCTTCAGAGCTTTTTTTTTTCCTAAGCACAGTGTTTGAACTTATGGGTTCTGTTTGTCCAAACTTCTCATATATATTGAAACTTGTGAATCTCTTCTCTCAGTTGCTTCAAAGGTTCAGCACAAATATTTATCCGCTTTAGAAACTTGCTCCGCATTCTGCATTATTCCTTTCCTTTCAGGTGTACAATACACTCCATCAATACCACTCAGTCATATCTTTATATTATACATAGAAATGTACATTACAAGACTGAAGATAATTCGAAGTGCGTGAAAATCAATTCACCATCAGTGTCCGAGGCGTCTGCTGTCTGACCTGTGGCATGGCCGGACTTGTCCAGTTCTAATGCTATATTTATATTGCAATTTGAGTTCGATTCTTGGTTGAATATGTCTATTTTTTTCGAATTGTGGAATGTATTACCAAGAATTTTTAAAAGATTTATAAATTAAATTTTTTGGTGGTATTTTAGATCATTCGCTACTTCATGAATCTTAAAAAGTTTAACTCTCTTATGATGTGAAGAATAATAGTGCACATAAGAGCATTTATTTGTTGGTCTGCCTTTTTAGATGTCAATTAAAATATGTAAAAAAGGTAGAGAGTTATTTTGTTTAGACTTGAAAGTAAACTTTAAAGAAAGACTAACTAAAAAAAAAGAAATGGGTTATATCTATATTTTTGGGCATTAGGCCTAAAGCATTAACATATCTTTACCACTTAACTTATCTTAAACAGTCTTGTTTCAAAATATTTTATGTACAAATTGCTAAGGACAGGCAAGAGAGGATTACTCACTGTAATACCAAACTTCTGAGTGTAAAACTCGCTTATTAAACACAAACTTCGCGTCAACAATGCAAAGTTTAATAAGCTCAATGATTGTTTGTACCTGCAATGGTAAATCGTTAATATCGTTATCTTCAGATAGAAAACTTTAATCGTTAAATGGAATTTTCGTAAATTTTCGTAAACGTCTAAACTAATTACAATGTAATTATTTAAGTCAGTCATGGTGCTTAATTTAACTAAATCACTATTATTTTTAGCACTGAAGTTAGAAACTTTGCCAATAATTACGCTCAATAGGTTCAGTTTCCTGCAGATTATCCGAATGGCTAGTAGACATTCAGATAAACCTCGTGGCGACGGTCTGAATGTTCTAGACTATTGTTAAGACAATTGAGGCATCAAAAAATTAAGAAGGTAAAAATGCATTACGGAAGGGGAATAGTAGTAGTAACTGAATTACAAATAATAACAGAATTACAAGCAGTAGCAGTAATGTTGGTAGTGGCAGTAGTAGCAATAATGATGGTTGTGCTGGTAATGTTGGTAGTGGTAGTAGTAGTAGTAATGTTGGTAGTGGCAGTAGTAGCAATAATGTTGGTTGTGCTGATAATGTTGGTAGTGTTAGTAGTAGTAATGTTGGTAGTGGTAGCAGTAATGTCGGTAATGGTAACAGTAGCAGTAATGTCGGTAATGGTAACAGTAGCAGTAATGTCGGTAATGGTAACAGTAGCAGTAATGTCGGTAATGGTAACAGTAGCAGTAATGTCGGTAATGGTAACAGTAGCAGTAATGTCGGTAATGGTAACAGTAGCAGTAATGTCGGTAATGGTAACAGTAGCAGTAATGTCGGTAATGGTAACAGTAGCAGTAATGTCGGTAATGGTAACAGTAATGTCGCTAGTGGTAACAGTAGCAGTAATGTCGGTAGTAGTAGCAGTAGTAGTAATGTTGGTAGGGGTAGCAGTAGTATTTGGTAGTGGTAGCAGTAGAAGTAATGTTGATAGTGGTAGTAGTAGTAGTAATGTTGGTAGTGGTAACAGTAGTAGCAATGGTATTAATGCCTAGGTGGGTAGAAACAACGGTAGCATTGCTAGTAGAAGTAACAGTAGCGGGTAGTAGTAGTAAAAAAAATTAATAATAGTATTAGTTGTTTTTGCAGAAGTAACAGTAGTAATTATAGTTATAGTAATAACAGTAGTAATCATAGTTATAGTAATAACAGTAGTAATTATAGTTATAGTAATAACAGAAGTAATTATAGTTATAGTAATAACAGAAGTAATTATAGTTATAGTAATAACAGAAGTAATTATAGTTATAGTAATAACAGAAGTAATTATAGTTATAGTAATAACAGAAGTAATTATAGTTATAGTAATAACAGAAGTAATTATAGTTATAGTAATAACAGAAGTAATTATAGTTATAGTAATAACAGAAGTAATTATAGTTATAGTAATAACAGAAGTAATTATAGTTATAGTAATAACAGAAGTAATTATAGTTATAGTAATAACAGAAGTAATTATAGTTATAGTAATAACAGAAGTAATTATAGTTATAGTAATAACAGTAGTAATTATAGTTATAGTAATAACAGTAGTAATTATAGTTATAGTAATAACAGTAGTAATTATAGTTATAGTAATAACAGTAGTAATTATAGTTATAGTAATAACAGTAGTAATTATAGTTATAGTAATAACAGTAGTAATTATAGTTATAGTAATAACAGTAGTAATTATAGTTATAGTAATAACAGTAGTAATTATAGTTATAGTAATAACAGTAGTAATTATAGTTATAGTAATAACAGCAGTAATTATAGTTATAGTAATAACAGTAGTAATAGCAATAATAGCCAAAGCACTAGCACACAAGTCTAAGAGAGAGTAGCATTTCAAATCTAATGGACCACACCGGACGGCAAGATTAGTAACAAAGTATAATATAGTTACACCTCAACGCCCTGGAGATTAATTAAAGTATTTCGTTATTAATACCTCTCTAGAAAGGGAGAAAAACAACAGCTGGTCCACTGGTCCAATGTAGTAAAGAAAAGGAAGTAAAAGTCAAAAGACAGGAAAGCAAAGGAAATAAAGGAGACAGATCAAGAGGAAATGGAGAGACTGAGGCAAAGGTCAGGACAGGTCACGAGTGTTTTGAAGATTAAAGCATTTGACAATGTATTAAGAAAGGAAGGCATCTAGGGGAAACAAAGATAAAAGGAAGAGTAATGTTGGGAATGTTGTATATAAGCGCTTGTTAACAAAGCGGCGTCAGAGAAAGCAGGACAAACAGTAGATAGTTTTTACAGAGGACCAGTCACAAGGATGAATTTGATCTCTAAGAGGAGAGAGAACAACATTTTTGGTAATCACAAGGCAAACACTTCTTAAGTCTGTCACAGAGAGAGAGCAGCCAGCTTCGCCATAATATTGAAGAGGATAAGAGATGCAGAAAATGTAACAGACAATGAAATAATCTATTGCAGGAGAATTATGAACTAGTTTAAAACGAAGGGTGTTATGATTTTCAAGATTGGGAATGTGGACAGGTAATGAAGATATTTCGCAGATGTAAATCTGTGGGAGAAGAAAGTCCGTTTATCATGAACGAAGAAAGTGTTTATGTAAATCGTGATGATAGTCTAGACGAGAGAAAGAGCTGCATATTGTGGAAATTTAAGAGTCGAGTATTTAGGGGGGGGGGGTCACATATGCAGAGGCAGCAAATCTGCAGTGCCTCTCTGGTCTCCCGCTTTTATTTAAGTACTACAACTAATTCTTTCATTAACCCTTTTTTTCTACCAGTATTACTAGTACTGGTAGGTGGACTACTGGTAGTGCTTAGATACGAAAACTATCGGCCAGATGGCCTGAAATGTCCTCATAAGGTTCCTCTCTGAAGTGCTAGCTATCCGTGAAATATTTGTTTGTTATTATTTTGTTGTCTGGTACTGGTAACATTATATCACATTTTACATTTTGGTATTATTGCGGCTTTGAGCGAATGTGTATTGTTAGGTTAGTGTACGAGCTGGCAGGAGCCGACATGCATGTGTTAAAGAACATATGCTTATATCCAGTACCTTCGTGTTGACTAACGAATCTGGATAGGGCAGGAGAGGGAATGGAGGCACAAGTCACGTGTCAGACTTACAGGTCAAGTTAGCAGGTCACACTCGAGCCACTTTCAATATTATCTTAAGTCTTCGGGTAAACATCACACCAAATATACTAATTCTTATATTGTTAGTTAAATCAACATAATTATATATCAAGTTAATTATCTGAAAATAAAATTAATGACCAGGATAATTTATTAAGCTTCATTAGTTATGGAAATATGGTTTGGTTATATGCAAGGGAATATTACTTTTGTTCGCAAATTTATGATTTGAAATCACATTAGCCAAATCCGTAATTATAATGACGCTAAATATTTTCTCATTAATATTCAATTACATGCAAAGTTCCCTAAAACAAAATTCATTATAATATATATATAAATATAAATGTATATATGTGTTCTGCCGAATAGGTGAAACTTGCGATTTTGGCTTAAATAGCAGCCCTCTTCTTGCCGAGCAAGGGAAGCCAAAATTCGTGTATGCAATAATTTCGCAAAAATCATTCTGAACTTAACGAAAAATACATATTTCATTGTGTTTGTTTATTAAAATTTTGTAAACTTATCTAAAATATATTTAGTTGGATTAGGTTTAATTCAATTGCGCTTGATATAATAAGGTTAGGTAACTTAAGGTTCTTTTGATACAAAACTATTAATTTTTACATTAACATAAATGAAAAAAAAAATCTTTAAACGTACGTTTTTTTTTTTTTTTTTTTTTTTTTTTTTTTTTTTTTTTTTTGAAAGGACTTAATTTTAAACGAAGTCTTGCTAACTGATCAATTTTACCTATTCGGCACGACATATATATGCCGTGCCGAATAGGTAAAATTGGTAAATCAGCAAGAACTCATTTAAAATAAAGCCAGATTTAACCTCAGCACATACACGGTGCACACTGATAACCCTTCCACACATCGACACGCTCATATGTACACTGGCAGACGGGCGCGAGCGCACACGCATACACACACACGCATGCATGCATGCATACACACACACGCATGCATACACACACACACACACACACACACACACACACACACACACATGCATACGCATGCATACACACACACACACACACACACACACACACACACACACACACACACACACACACACACACACACTGACACCTCAAAGGCGGTGGGACCAGACATCTCTCCGTGGCCAAATGCCAAGTCGTGAAGATTGGGGAAGGGCAAAGAAGACCGCAGACACAATATAGTCTAGATGGCCAAAGTCTCCAAACCTCACTCAAGGAAAAAGATCTGGGGGTAAGTATAACACCGAGCATATCTCCTGAGGCGCACATCAATCAGATAACTGCTGCAGCAAACGGGCGTCTGGCAAACCTACGGATAGCATTCCGATACCTCAGTAAGGAATCGTTCAAGACTCTGTATACCATTTACGTCAGGCCCATACTGGAGTATGCGGCACCAGTTTGGAATCCACACCTGGTCAAGCACGTCAAGAAATTTAGAGAAAGTGCAAAGGTTTGCAACAAGACTAGGATTGTCCTACGAAGAAAGGTTGAGGGAAATCGGCCTGGCGACACTGGAAGACAGGAGTGTCAGGGGAGACATGATAGCGACATAACATATAAAATACTGCGCGGAATGGACAAGGTGGACAAAGACGGGATGTTCCAGAGAGGGGACACAGACACAAGAGGTCACAATTGGAAGTTGAAGACTCAGATGAATCAAAGGGATGTTAGGAAGTATTTCTTCAGTCATAGAGTAGTCAGGCCGTGGAATAGCCTAGAAAGTGACGTAGTGAAGGCGGGAACCATACAGAGTTTTAAGGCGAGGTATGATAAAGCTCATGGAGCTGGGAGAGAGAGGACCTAGTAGCAATCAGTGAAGAGGCGGGGCCAGGAGCTATAACTCGACCCCTGCAACCACAAATAGGCGAGTACACACACACACACACACACACACACACACACACACACACTTAGAAAGGAGTGGACTCATCAACGACAAGCAGCACGGCTTCGGGGTTGGAAAATCCTGGGTCACATATCTACTGGAGTTGTACGATAAGGTAAAGAGAGAGTGAGAGGGGGGGGGGGAATGAGCAGATTTCATCTACTTGGACTTGAAGAAGGCTTTTGACAGAGTACCGCACAAGAGACTGGTACAGAAGCTAGAGGAACAGGCAGAGATAACAGGAAAAACAGAGCAATGAATTAGGGAAAACATGACAGGAATGAAGCAGTGATGGTACGTGACGAGGTGTCGGAATGGGTGCATGCGTCGAGAGCAGCTCCATAAGGCTCAGTCCTAGAACCGGTGCTGTTTATTTATGTGATTGACATAACAGAAGGGATAGACTCAGAGATATCCCTGATCACAGACGAATGACGACGTGAAACTAATGAGAAGAATACAAGTGGATGAGGATCAGATAAGCCTACAAGATCTGTATGGGCTGTAAGCTTGGTCCGACAAAACTCGAAGTGCAAAGGTATGAAGCTTAGGAAAAGACAAAGAACACGGCAGATGGAATACAGGTTCTGAGAGTCAAAGGCTGTAGCCCATCCAGATCTCCTTGTAGGCTTACCTGATCCTCATCCACTTGTACTCGTACTTTTCTCATTAGTTTCACGTCGTCACTCGTCTGCTTTCAGGGATAACCCTGAATCTATCCCTTCTATCATGTCATTTATGTACACACAGCACTGGCTCTAGGACTGACCGTTGTGGAGCTGCTCTCGACACATTCACCCATTGCAACACCTCGTCACGTACCATCACTTTCATTCTTGTCAGGTATTTCCTGATCCATTGCAGTGCTTATCTTGTTATTTCTGCCTACTCCTCTAGCTTTTGTACCAGTCTCTTGTGCGGTACTGTGCCAAAAGCCTTCTTACAGTACAAGATGAAATCCATCTCTGTCTCTGTCTTGTTACCTTGTTGTAGAACTCCAGTAGGTTACCATCCCGACATCGTGCTCCTTGTCATTTAGGACCTCACTCCTTTCTAGCTTTGTGTGTGCGCGCCAGTGTATGTGCGTGTCGATGTGTGGAAGGGTTGCTATCCATCGGTACGCACCGTGTATGTGCCAAGGTTAAAATTGGCCTCCTGCTAAATATTTTCCTCACTTCAACCAGTTATATCCACTATTAACGAAATCATGATTTTTTTTAATATTTAAAACTGTGGTCATTCATAATGGATCAGTAAATACATTCTTGCTGGTTTTTGTGTACGAATTTTTGAACCAACAATTTTTAATAAATAGTTTTTTCAGTATTTCCATAATTTTCTTTATATGAAATTAACTCAAATTGTTTGGGATGGATATTCCATGAATTTTTTGAAGTACTAATGTAGAAGTGTTGCCACTTAAAAAAACTTTTTCAGCTTTTAACCGATATCCACTAAACAGCCAACATTTATGAGTGATATGACATTTATTCTGTAAAAAAATAGAGAATTGTACACAGAAAAAGCAATTTGGGTCAAAGTGATGCCCTAACTTCTTGACTCCTCGTATGTAATTCCCAGATATGCCAAGTGTTTCTGAACACCGTCTTGGTGGCATTAGCCACCAAGACGGTGTTCGTGTACGAACGGGTCCGTATATGAACTTCTTAATCAAAGAAACTTATCCCATAAGCCAACAATAGGCTAGTGCGCAATTTGGGGGAGTTTCTCGCCGTTCTTTTTTCACGTAGAGACCGGCAGAGATCACCACGAGCCACCTGACTGAAGACTACTAACCTCCACTGATCACCATGACATTACTAACGAAATGATCTTAAGACACAGGCACATCACGAAAGTAACAAATGACACAATATCTCTGCCTGAACTTCAGAAACGCCACTCCGAGCCTCCAGGTTTTGCTGCAGAAGGCAGATTTGGAAGTAAAAGCTTGCCAGGTCTTAGAAAAATCCAAACATACTGGGCCAAGGCAGATAAAGCACATTGGGAACCTGCAAAAATATTAACAAAGTACTAACGCATCCATCTATCAGGGCAAAAGCAGCGAGGACTCGGTGGAGCTCCACATTAATCACAGAGGGCTCTTGGTAGCTATTCACAATAAAAATCCTCACCGGCGATTAAAGCAAAGCATACAACACCCTCACTCTCTGTCCCGTCAGAAAAGACCTTCATTCTTGAAGAATGAACCTGATCATGCCGCAAGAAATTAACCTGTATCACTGGGGGCTCCACATTTAGGGATCCCCCAGCCTCTGTCTACAAAGAACCTCAGATATAATCCAAGAATAGCAGGGAGAAGGGAACTGTCCATTGAATCCTCGTCCTGTTATTTTGGAAGATCAAATTAAGATCGGCGTGCTCCCTCAGAGCATCCAATTTGAGCTTTTCAATGAGGTATCTATATCAGGCGACGATCAAATATCACCGCAAGAAATATCACTTGCTTCTCGTAGGAAAGCACTACCACATGGCCCACGAGGAGCAGGCTGTCCAGCACAGGACCTGAAAACAGGTTGCAGTAAGAAGCAGTCCTCTTCATGATTTTATAGACTGCCACGGTAATTCGGTGACTGGCTACCCCAGGAGTAGAGATTGTGTAATACGCTGAAATATCGTCCACACACAAGAAAGCATTGACATCAGTGCCAGCATTCCCTAAAAGAACTCCCGCGAGTAGCATATGCCAGCTCTCAACTTAAACGATCTGCAAGTTGGAAACTGTTGAAGAAACGTGAACAGATGGCACCATTGGTCAAAATTTATTAGATGGCGAAAAACGTCAAACCTCTACGTACTGTCATAGGCTTTATCCAGGTCCACAAAGACCGCCAAGGTATTACGGTGTCTGGCGAATCTATTTTGTATGTTACCAACCAGTCGAACCAAGGGACTCGACGTGAACTAGCGGAAGCCAAACAGCTCGGATGAGATGCATCCTCTCGTCTTTAGATACCAGAAGAGAAGGATATGCAACTTTTCCGAAAATTTGCAGATACAGTTCGTCAGAGAAATTGGGCTGAAATTTGCACCATCTCTGGAATCTTGGCCAGGCTTCAAGATAGTCAGAGCCAGACTACTTATATCTGAGGAGAATTACCTCACTTACCTATATAAAATTAAATATAGCCGATAAATCGTTATGGAGGAAGATGCCGCAACATTTCATAATGGATCCAATCCTTCCTCGGAGCTGCGAAGGGCAACGCCGACAAGGCAGGTGCCAATTCCCATCCCAGGCAGCAGATCACAAAGTTCCCCAATGTTTCCTTACATGCAAGGTAACTGTCTTCTCAAGTCTCCAGGCCTGTAACTCAAGACTACAACCCCTGACCTTCAGACTCAGAAACTCTGCAAAGGTCTTAGTCACCTCAGTAGTCTTTTTCTACCAGCTACCAATGGCAGTGAGCTCAAGGTGTATTTACCAGACATCTTTTTGACCTTATTCTACATCCGTCTAGTTGTGAGAGATAACCCCCACCACATAACAGATTAAAATATTCGTCGAGCCTTTCTGAAAGCCCTAATTTTGATGACCAACACCTATCAATGTATTAGCTTATTAAATAGTGAATAATGGTCCCTGAGAGTATGACAGGCAATACACACAATCCTAGGAAGATATGAAAGAGAAAAAGAGCAGAGCAAAGATATAGAACGGAAATAGGAGATTATTCGTTAACTAATAAAAAAAAACACTTCACTGTCAGTATTCTCCACACTGGGTAGTAACGCGCCAAGAAGTACCAACTTTCTTTCAGGGACGATGCCTCACATACATTTGGATGGCTCACCCAGAAATATCAGACAAAGGATTAACAAATCCGCTTGTTTAGATTTGGAGTGTCCGAGGAGTTTACGGCATGCAGCTAGTAATGGTCAATCGCAAACTGGCAAGAATGCCGAGATAAGCACACCATCAGTTCCCACTCCTGGAACTGTAAGTCATCTCTGGTAGTACTTCAGCCGTCAGTCACCCAGTGAATCACCTGATATGCCACTAGGTGGTCTAATTTACAATGCAGTCCCCATTGGGAAGTGGTAACCTCAACAATGCAGCAGGAGGGAGCAGAATGGGAGTTAATAGACAGTGGCTTCAATAATTTCCTGGGACAAAATTCAACAAATGAGAAAAAAATCAGCTCTCTTTAAGCCCAATAAAGGAGAGAAAGGGGTACTGTGTTCCTAGAATAGGCTCCTTTAATCTTGCCACTAGCTCGTTCAGGTGACCAAGCGTCGGAGTCCTCACGCACTGGTTACACACAAGTCCCACATTTCGACTGCCCCCCCCCCTCCCCACAGACACAATACACGAAAGGTCTAACGTTTCGAGAATTCCCTACAAATTGATTACATGGAAAGGGCCGGAATTTCGTGCATTCCTTACACATTGAGCTCGCACTAACGTCAATGCCTTTTGAGCATTGCTTCACATTTAAGTTGTCTCCTCTGAGTGCCTCCCGTCAACTTGTTGGATCAATTCGTTAACTAACGCTCACACCTTTATAGAAAATATTCGCATCGCTTATAGTCCTAAATATACTCTGAATGGCATTCCTTAGCACAGAATGCATGAGAATTAGGTAATACAAGATCTATATACAAGAAAATGAGAAGATAAATAGCCTTGCAATGCCCGCTGGGAATTCTTTCTGAACTTACCTTTAACAGCATTGAGTTGGCTCCCCATCATCTGCTTTGCCATAAAAGCCGCCATCTTGTTACGTTGTTGTTGGTGTAGGGGGTCGCTGTTGCTTTCACTAGAGAGGACACTAGTAGCACTAAGCCACCACCAGCACTACCACCACCACTGCTGCCGTCACCACACTACACACCACCACAACCACCACTAATAGTCACCACGTAAATCTGCAGGGAGGAGAAAAGGATAAACGCTGTGAATTTGGTGACTGGATTCGTTGAACTGATTAACTGTTCGAAACATCGATTTATGTTCTGATGAAAAGTCTGATGGATTGACTAATGACTGGATAAATGTATTGTTTGAATGAAATACTGGTTGGGTAGATACAGTCATTATTCGATAAAAACACATTTGAAATGTTGGATGTCTTGATGAATGTTTGTATAGACTGATCTTGGAGAGGAATGATAGTTGAATAAATGAATTGGGTGATGAATGAACTAAGGTTTAGATTGAGGAATAGCTGAACATATTGTTAGATGGATGATTGGGTGAATTGCTAGATGGACACTGAAAAAAAAATTATTATTTAAATAATCATTATAATTTTTGTTTTTGCATTCTTTGGCAAACATTGACTGTAAACATTCAGATATAAGTGAAATTTCATTTCCAAGAGATTCTCTGGATTTCATCTCATAACTTAATATTGCGAGCTTTAAGGCTTATACAAACGTACAATGAGTTTTCTCTCTCTCTCTCTCTCTCTCTCTCTCTCACACACACACACACACACACACACACACACACACACACGCTCATGGAGCGGGGAGAGAGAGGGCCTAGTAGCAACCGGTGAAGAGGCGGGGCCAGGAGCTAGGACTCGACCCCTGCAACCACAAATAGGTGAGTACAAATAGGCGAGTACACACACACACACACACACACACACACACAATACAGTGTCGATATACAAACAAGGGGAGAAACAGGAGGTACTTATTTATATACCAGTATCAATAACATGCAAATTATGTAGACTGCATAAAGCGTAATCATGAACTGATCAAACACCTGGGAAGCAAAATCAGTACAGATTCATACATGACAGATCATAGCTCACGAAACTGTCGATGTTTTAAGAGAAACGTGGACAGAGCAAGAAACGAGGACATATAAGAACGACAACGACCAGGTTAATTTTCTGTTCCTGCAAGGCAGAAGGACTTTGATATGGACCTTCACTAGAGGATGAGCCACAAACTAAAGGAATAATCATAGATAAAAGTTAAAGTACATCTGTGGTTGAAGGAATATCTGAAAAGCGAAAGACAGAAAGCAACTAAGTGAGAAATTCTTTGCCTTAGCAAGCATGACGAGCGGGATCTCCAAGGTTCAGTTTGGGACTCGTTCTAATCTTGAGATTTATAAACGATCTACCAGAGGAAACTGCCTCGTAGGAATTTTTTTTCTTTTTGTTTTTGCTGATGACGTAACGCTAATGCAAATTAAACAAAGGATGGCACAAATAGTATACTCCAAGTCCATAACACTTTTCAAACTTAGTCGAGAAAAAGGCGATCACAATAATTCATTCACAAGTGCAAGATCACGAGAACACAACAGGACAACAGATGATATATGAAGAAGTTCATTTAGACTGGGAAGGAAGAAACTTCAGATGAACTTAAAATATCTTGGAGTAAATATCACACGATCCATCTCTCCAGAGACTTGTATGAGCCTCATCACATCCGTAAGAATGACCATTTTAATTAAGAAATGCTGTCAAGAACAAAGTCGTCTAAAACACTATACACGACATCTGTTCTTCCCATGTTACAATATGTTGCATCAGCATGGAGTCCACACCTGGTCAAGCAAATACAGAAGTTAAAGAAAATTTTCAAAGATTCACAACACGAGTAGGATAAAACAAATAAAATAAGAACCGGAAATAAAACCTACGGAAGGGTTGAGTAAAAGGTAATAAATGAAAAAAATAATAGTGAAGCGAGTAATTACAAATACCCAAAGTTCGTCACAGAAATTGCTGAAGCAGAAAATCTTATGTAAATCTTAGCAGAGATCCTATGGATGGGGGGAGGGGGGGGTCAGTGTGGACTAGTACAGGTTTCTGATCATCGAGAATGTAAACATTTCTTACACTTACAAATTAAATGCAAAACTTATCACCCAGAAGCAGAAGTCTGAAGCCTAGACAGCAATGTCTGAACGTGACAAAGGCTTAAGATTGATGAATGTATGTAATAAGAGACCAGAGGTTATACTACACCATTACCCTATTACACCATTATTAGGGCCTCTCCTTGATTGTACAAGTCTCTTCTAGCCTCTCTACTACAAAACAGATATAAATAAGTTGGAGGAGGAGTTACCAAGTATGAACCAGTAGGCCTTGGCAGTGTTTCTCCATTCTTATATCATATGATTTAAAGACTGGAATCAAGAAAACTGCTGAAATACAGAACAAGAGACAGTGGACATTGCAAAATAAGATAATCTGATAAAATATAGAGATGAGAGGCAAGATGTTAAAACAGACTAAAGACACATTTGATCAGTGGTATAATAATAATTTGATATACAATCCATAAGTGCAACACCTGAATATCCTTATTGAACAATGTTTCGCCTGCATAAGCTTAATCACTATGATAAAGAAGTCTAGGTTAGGTTAGATTAGGTTAAGTTAGGTTCGTCAGGAAACATGACAAGTGTTTCCTGATGCGGGTCTTAGATGATGACCCGCCGTTGGAGTTTTTGGGTCATCTGACCGAGGCCTTCTGCTGGAAGGCCTCGGTCAGATGACACAATCGGTGGAAGGCGTGGCAAGCACTGACCCCAGTATAAGAAGGATTCTACCCTCAAACTATTATTAGATTTATTAAACGTCACAAAAACAATACTGTGGTATTGAACATGTGGCTGGAGGGACTGAGTACACCTCGACAACTCTCAGACATCTGCATGAATAGTAAAATGAAATTAGTAGATTTAACAAATCTTTCAAAGCAGAGCGAGAGACGCCTTGGTAAAGAGACTGCACAGGACACCTTTATTATATTTGACGTTCAGTTTTAAACAGAGCTTTATAAAGAGAGAACTTTGATGGCAGTAAATTTAGGTTTGCTCTACACTTTCTTTTACCTTTTTTTTTTTTTTGGTCGAAAAGTTCTGCCATCTAACAAAAGAGGTCTCTGTCTTCAAGAGAACAATTTACATTTGTTAATAAAGGCAAACTCAAGTAAATTTAGCCTTGGCATTAATATACTAATTGATCTCAACTTTCTAGACTAAGTTAAAAGGTAGCTAATACATATTTTCTTTTACAGCAGACAACCTCGATGTGGACCACGGTGGGTCTCCTGGAAACTGCTTTATCCCTGTACTCTCAATCTGTTTGGGAAAGTAGGGGCTGTTGGAGACCTGCATCTTATTAATGACTACCTACCACCGTGCACTTTCTTACTTCCCCCTTCCCCCCCCCCCCCCCTCTACATACGCACACAGCTCTCCTCCCATACTAATATCACAAACTACAGACCACCAGATCGAACCTATCGCACCGCCACCACCACCAAATCCCTCCCCCCCCATCCCCGTCAACACACACACACACACACACACACCCACCCTACCTTCCCAATAATCTCTCGCACTAACTCACCACACTTGAGTTAGTGCGAGAAATAACGCCACAAATCAACGCGTGAAATAACACCACAAATCAACATAACAGATAAACAGCGAAATCTCCCTCCACCAACGCCCCATTTACTATCGCCGCTACCAAAATACCCCATTCCACCCATTACTGCTACATCACCACCCAGCACACTCAAGAGGTGTAGCCAGGTCAGGTTCAAACGTCAGGGATATCCTGGCGTATCCAGGGATATCTTGGGGTATCCCCTTTAATAAAAGCGCAATCCTGGAAAAAACTGCATTTTAAATTCACTAAAATTCTGTCAGTGAATAAAAACACTAAACTGAAGAATCTATCCTCACCTACTGAAGAACGTAGATACGACCTTATGACCTTGAATCACCTAACAGATCGTTCCAAAAGTTATGTAGGTCAGAAAAATGTGACTCAACTGATACTGGTTAGGATTAATGTAACATGTTACAACCGATTATGTATTTTATTACACCGGTGATACCTAAAGTCAGTACCGGATCAGCTGGGCTGTGGTTCGTACGTTGGACTACGTGCGGGCAGCAGTAACAGCCTGTGATGAATGGTTTGAAAAACCGACAAGTTGAAGATTGAGACACTTATGCAGCATATGGGAATCTTTATTCAGGAAACGTTTCGCCACACAGTGGCTTCATCAGTCCAATACAAAGAGGAAGGCGTAAGGAGAGGAGGAGTATGAGGTAATCAGTCCCTCAGCCTGGAGTCGATGTGTTCAGTCCATCAATCTTGTAGAATGTACAGCATAGGGCCGTAGACGTGGCTTTTCCAGGTAGGTAGGTAGGTAGGTGATGGCCAATTGCGGGACACGTGAATTTGCCGAACTGCCAGTGCTCATTATCTCTATATGAAGGAAACTCTTCTTATTTATCCTAATCACTCGAGGACGTCTTGAGCACGTCTGTCAAAATTCTAAAGTGTTCACATTATCTGCATTGTCAAAATGTAGATATCTAAACCACTGAATTTTTAGGCTACATTTTTTGAAACGCACGAATCTTTTACTTGGGTTATTATTATTATTATTAATTATTATTATAATCAAGGGGGAAGCGCTAAACCTGTAGGATTATACAGCGTCTGGGGGGGATGCGGAAGGCATTCAGGCTTAATTCGGGGAACTGGAGCACAGATCCAATTCCCTAAATCAAGAGCCCCTCACCAACTTCAAGGAACCTTTCCTGAGGGGACTTGGGTTGTTGATAACAGAATCTAAAGACACTACGTAGAATTCAACTGTTAATTTCTTCTGCATCAGATATTTTATTGTCTGCTATTTCCTCACGGAATCTTTCTTTTATGTCTTCTCTGATGAATAAGACCCATGTGTAACACCATCATTTTCATCTGCGATACTTATCTGCGCAGCAGACTATCACGGTCCATCAATTTGACAGAATCGTATGTCTTTGATGCATTCTGTGCTGATTGTATTCCATAGTCATATCACGTTTACCAACCAACTCGATTGATCATTTCAATATTGTTATATTCGTATTAATAGTAATTTTATCTATTTTTCGTATAATTTTCGAAAAAGCTTAAACAAATAAAAGGGAGATCTAGTCTACTTTTCTGCAAATATCTGCATATAACGAAAGCCTTCTCCAACACTATTCCAAAATATAACAACTAAGAATTCTTAGTATACTATAGCATTGATCTTTTAGTATTGAAAAATGAGAAACTGGTGAATATGATACGTGCAACACACATGATACGTGCAACACATGATACGTGCAACACATGATACGTGCAACACACATGATACGTGCAACACACATGATACGTGCAACACACATGATACGTGCAACACACATGATACGTGCAACACACATGATACGTGCAACACACATGATACGTGCAACACACATGATACGTGCAACACACATGATACGTGCAACACAAATATAAATATATGTGCAACCAGCTGTTTCATCAGCCCATTACATAAATACAGGAAACGATGGATGACGTGAGGAAGTTTGAGATGATCAATCCCTCAGCCCTCAAGGGTGTTAAGTCCATCAATCTTAATGAATTTATTTCACCAATAATGAACTTAACACCTACACTGAAGGCTGAGAGACTGACCATCTGGATTACCAATAGACCCTTGACTGTCAAGAAGGCGCTAGATAGGTCAGTACCTGATCAGCCGGGATGTGATTCTTACGTCGGTTTACGTGCGGCCAGCAGTAACAGCCTAGTTGATCAAACCATGATCCACCACGAAACCTGGTCTCAGACCGGGCCGTGGTGGCGTTGACCCCTGAAACCTTCTCCAGGTATACACTAGGTATGTCAAACTATTAGTTCACGTCTTCCATCGTCTCCAGTATTATTCTCTGTATAGGACTGGTAAAGCCATGTATCAACCTTCAATTTGTTCTTATTATATCACAACAATATAGATATAAATTGCCAGGTAAAAGATACGGAGAACTTAGTTTTTGTATTGGAACTTCCTGTATAATATAAAGTTAAATTTAAATTGAGTTCACAGCAGTGCCTATTATTATAATCAAGGGGAAGCGCTAAACCCGTTGGATTATACAGCGCTTGGGGGGGGGGATGTGGAAGGCATTCAGGCTTAATTCGGGGAACTGGAGCATAGATCCAATTCTCTAAATCAAAAGCCCCTCACCAACATCAAGGAACCTTCCCTGAGGGGACAGCAGTGCGTAGTGTTGATTTGGTACAACCTGATATTTCACCTGACATGGTGAGTCTCCCAGCGTAATACTGAAAGTTATGCCTAGTTATTAACAATCCCAATTGTTTTTATTATTGAAAGACGAACGTTGAAAATATCTACAGCTCTCTGACACGAGGCATAGATAAGAAAATTATGAGTTCCGCTGATATCAATTTTAGAGACAATATTTACTGCAAAACGGTTACCCGCATTGATTTCAGCTCTGCTTTATCTTTGACAGAAGTTGTAAATAAAGAGAAGTATGCACAGATCAAGGCACATAATGGAAACATTTTTACCAGTACTGGCTTCTTCAGTCCTTTAAAAAAGTCACTCGCAGCTAAGTGTTTCGTTAACATCTTGTTTGGTACATACATGTCTTTACTAACAACTTGTCGGTATCACTATACCACTTCTACCCTTGATAGAAGCTGGCTGTTAAGAACTGTAAGAGATTTTTTTTTATGTCAGGGTCGAGATGTGGTGCATGTCAATCATTCAGTAAGAAATGTTGATTCAGTAAACATTGGGTTTGTGCATGAAGAGCTCGAGTACATCCAAAACCCACTCGAGACAAGACCCATCTAGGACAAAACTCGCCTGTACATAAACCATTCTCATAAAATCTACACACTGAAAGTATGAAATTGGATATAACCTTCATCCACATACGAAGACAAGAATTAATTAGGCTAGGTTATATCAGGTTAGACTAGGTTAAGTTCGATTACGTTAGGTTAGGTTAACTTAGAATATAAATAAGCTTTAGGTCGGTTTCTTTGCAGAGGTGAGATTTGTCCTGCGTGAAGTTTGCCACAAACCCGAAGAACACCTGCCTTTCATGGGCCAGTAGTGAGGAAATAAGCTACTAGTGGAGAAACGTTCCATCAGTGAATACCCTGAACTATACATAATTGCCCCCCAAACACCCAGCCAGGCAACCATCTTTTCAAATTACACTTAGGTTTCACTTTTCTGCGTGTTACTAACCGTATTTTTTGTGATATTTCCTTTCCAGTTTATAAGGCCTAGTCTGAGATCGCACACCAAGTGGAGCGAAGACCCCGGAAACAGTAACTTACAACACAGTTACACCAATGAATTTGGTTCTGCATGTTAAATGTTCCTTAAAAAGGTTCCATCACGGGCTTTATATCCGATAAAGGTCGCTTTATCAAATCTTTGCCTTGGATTATTTTTTTGTTGCTTAAGAACATAAGAACATAAGAATGTAGGAACACTGCAGAAGGCCTACTGGCCCATACGAGGCAGGTCCTTATCAAAACGACATCTACCTAAAGCTACTCAAGAAACAACTCCCGCACCCCCCAACACCAATCAAACCCAGCCCCTCCCGCTCATATATTTGTCCAGTCTCTTCTTAAAGCTACCCAAGGTCCTAGCCTCTATCACCCCACTGGGAAGACTGTTCCACGCATCTACAACTCTGTTAGAAAACCAGTACTTACCTATGTCCTTTCTAAATCTAAATTTATCCAACTTAAATCCATTATTCCTGGTTCTTACCTGGTTCGACACCCTCAGTACTTTATTAATGTCTCCCTTGTTTATGCCCGTCATCCACTTATACACTTCAATGATATCTCCCCTCATTCTACGCCTCTCCAGAGAGTGGAGATTTAAGGCTTTAAGTCTATCTTCATACGGGAGGTTCCTTACACAGTAAATCATTTTAGTCATTCTTCTCTGTATGTTCTCTAATGAGTCTATGTCCATCCTGTAGTAAGGGGACCAAAACTGAGCAGCATAATCTAAATGAGGCCTCACTAGTGATGTATAGAGCTGTAAAATAACTTTTGGACTTCTGTTACTTATACTTCTTGAGATAAATCCAAGTAATCTGTTGGCCTTGTTGCGCACACTGAGGCACTGCTGCCTTGGCTTTAGATTTCTGCTTACCATGACTCCCAAGTCTTTTTCACATTCTGTATGACCAAGCTCTACTTCACCTAGATTATAGCTTCGAGGGTTATTTTCATTACCAAGGGCAAGTACCTTACACTTATCCACATTAAACTTCATCTGCCATTTCTCAGACCAAGACATTAGTTTGTTCAAATCGTCCTGGAGTTCATTGATATCCTCCTCAGAGTGAATTATACGCCCTATCTTTGTATCATCAGCAAACTTACTCATGTCACTAGTAATCCCTTCATCAAGGTCATTAATGTAAATTATGAACAAGAGAGGGCCCAAAACTGATCCTTGTGGAACGCCACTAGTGACTAATCCCCATTCAGATTTCACTCCATTAATGGTAACTCTCTGCTTTCTATTGGTAAGCCATGCCTCAATCCATGCTAGAACTTTACCTCCTATACCATGAGCTGCCACTTTTCTCAAGAGTCTCTTGTGAGGTACTCTGTCGAAGGCTTTACTAAAATCCAAATAAACAATATCATATTCCTTATCACTGTCAACTGCCTCAAATGTTCTATTGAAGAACGTCAGTAAGTTTGTCAGGCAGGAACGACCTCTCGTGAATCCATGCTGAGATTCATTTATCAAGTTATGCTCTTCAAGGTGACTTCTGATAATGTCAGCTATAATTGATTCTAATAACTTGCCCACTATAGATGTCAGGCTTATTGGACGGTAATTTGAAGGAGTGGACTTATCCCCTGATTTGAATATAGGAACCACATTAGCCATCTTCCACATATCTGGCACAACACTGGAAAGGATGGACGTATTGAATACACTCGTTAATGGCTGACTAAGCTCCATCTTGCATTCCTTAAGTACCCTTGAAAACAACTCATCGGGTCCCGGGGACTTATTTTGTTTCAGTTTGTCTATCCGCTTAATAACCATGTCCCTCGTGACAGTAATATTAGTTAACTTGAATTCATCAGGAACTAAATAATTGTTTATTACTGGAATCTCATTTACATCTTCCTGTGTAAAAACTGACAAAAAATAGTCATTAAATAAGGAACACATTTCCAGTTCATTATCCGTCAGCTGTCCATTCCCAGATTTCAGAGGTCCTACTTTTTCCTTCACCTTCGTCCTATACACTTGAAAGAACCCCTTTGGATTAGTCTTTGATTCATTAGCGACTCTAATTTCATAGTCACGTTTAGCCTTTCTAATCGCCTTTTTTACTTTTCTTTTAAGCTGAACATATTGGTCAGTAAGGTTAACCTCTCCTCTTCTGATGCGCCTATAAATTCCCCTTTTCTCCCCTAATAGATGCTTTAACCTCCTGTTAACCCATTTGGGATCGTTATTATTAGACCTAATTTCTCTCTGTGGAATGTATATACTCTGGGCACTGTGTACATTATTAAGAAAACAATCATAAAAGCAGATCCCTTCATATTCATAAGTATGATTATCGTCAATAAAATCATTAGCTAGATAACCCCAATCAAGATTAGACAGATGTTCCCTAAGTCCATTATAATCGGCAGAACGAAAATCGGGGATTTTTACTGTATTATCATTATTCTTGCATTCCCAATTAATGCTAAAGGTGATGGATTTGTGATCACTTGCGCCAAGCTCTTCAGTGATCTCCAGATTATTCACTAGTGTTTCCTTATTTGACAAGACTAGGTCTAGCAAATTATTACCCCTGGTAGGTTCAGTTACACTCTGTTTCAGAAAACAGTCCTGAACTGTTTCCATGGGTCTTCTACAACATCTAATATTTAATTAAAGATGACGAGAGAAAAGTTTTGGGACTGCATCCTCTCTTGGGAAGAGGGAAAGAAGGGATGGTTGGAGGTGACAAACTTCTGGTTGGGACTTCATTGCTCTTGGCAACTCAGCATCCGTTATTTATTTTTACGCAAGTAATGCAGTAGGCCTTTTGGCCCACACTGGGCAGGCCCTTTACAAATCCAACCCACTAACAGAAAATTTGCCCAACCCACTTTCAGTGCTACCCTAACAAGTTGCCACGATTGTTATTAGGTCTCCTAGTTTCTCTCCAGTTATTTATTGACATTTGTTCCTCCTGTATGTTATTTCTATATTATTGAATATTTACTTTCCATTTCTGCTTGTATCTTGGCGCTCTCTTCTGTCTTGGCTACTTCTTCTAGATCTAAGCTACTAGAGGAGAGTTAGTGTGGAAATAAATGGTATACAATACTATCACAATGGAAAAATAAACACAAGCATTATCATGTGATTCTTTATTGATAAAGCCCACTGTGTGGGCTTTATCAAGTCACAGAGATCTTCGGGCATCACTGTGACTTGATGAAGCCCACCGTGCGGGCGAAACGTTGTCAATAAAGGATCATATTATACTGCTTCTGTGTTTATTTTTCCAGGGTGAGAGTGAGTGGAGGGGAGAGTGATAGACGCGGTGGGATAGTAGTCAGGCTGATTGAGGTAGAAAAATTGGCTTTTAAATTAACATCTTTAGGCACATGGATATTTTTATAACGCAGCCTTAGAATACTTCCAGCAGGTACTCAATTACATAAAAAATGCAGTTATCGTATACAGGATAAGTTGTCACTGGTCAACCACCAAAATGCTTCCGAGACCAGAGTAGCAATTTCCAACTAATTTTAGGTCACTGATAATGAATATCATGGTTAAAATTGTTTATTAGCTTAATTCTTCAATATTCACCTACGTGTCACAACAGATTCAAACAGGCTTGGTGCAGTGTGTTGCTAACCACACTCACAGTCTCACTGCCCTTCATTATTGTTCCAGCAGTCATAGAAGGTGGTTGTGATGTGCAAGTTTATATTGCGAGGGGAAAGGTAGGCTATTTTCTTAGCCAAACACTTTTTACATCAAGTACTGCTGCCTTCTATATGAATGGAGCAGCAGTGCAAGAGGTTCCCACTACATCAGGAGAGAATGGCCACCTCGTCAATCTTTGGAGCCTGGGATGAAAAATGTTCAACATCAACTTCTCACTGAACCAAACAAAATTTTGCTACCAGCACTACACATAAAACTGGGGCTCATGAATAACTTCGTAAAAGCTATGGACAAATCCGGTCAGGGGATTAAGTATTTAACATCAAAATTCCCCTCACTGAGCGACGCTAAGATAAGAGAGGGAGTCTTCAATGGTCCTCTGATTCGAGAGTTTCTTAAAGATGGTGACTTTGAATCAGACTTTCATGAAGAAAACTACTTGGGAAGCATTCAAGGTAGTGGCGTAGCTCATCAAGGCTTACAAGAACATGGGATGTAACATGTTACTTCAAATCCACTTTTTGGACTCGCATTTTAACTTTTTTCCAGCCAACTGTGGGGCAGTTAATGACGAACATGGTGAAAAGTTTCACCAAGATATTTCAACCATGGAAAAATGGTACCAGGGTAAATGGGGCACAAGAATGCTTGCAGACTTTTGCTGGACATTGGCAAGAGATGATTCTTCAGCCCACTATAAGCGTCAAACAAAGTAGGTACGGATTAGAATTTAAAACATACTGACTGACACAGTGTACGTTATAATAAAAGAATCAAATATTACATGTCTCGTATCTTTAAACCTATAGCCAATAAACATTTTTCAAGTTGATATTTGGATTCAGGGCATGAAAATACATAAGAATTATCTAATCTCATTTGAAAAGCATACAACTTCTCAAAAATTGTTGACCAGTCATATTCCACCAGGAGTACTTTCTAACTAGTCTTTTCCCCCTGGATGGGATCCATAACAGTCGGCTAATACAAAAATATCTAGCTTTTGTGCTAGGTGACCACTGGTAACAACGGTGCAAGACAACGTTTCGAAAGTTTCTTTGTGCCTTGAAATCGAGTCTGGGGCCTTTCAATTTACAGTCAAATACTCTCACCTTCGAGCTACGCGACACCCTGGTGGTTAAGGTAGAGGGAAGGAAGGGTCGAGACGATAATAGGAAGGTTGAAAATGAAGAAGGGTGTGGTAGAATAACGAAGAGACGTAGAGGAAGGTTGGATTCGAGTTGTAGGCAATAAAGTGTTGGTTAGGTTTTTGTGGGAGTAGTATGGAGTAGTATTTCATCAGGAAATAAGGAGTATTGGGGGAATTACGTTGAAAAGGGAAAAAAATAAGGGAAAAGGAGTGACAAAATCACATATGAATAGTATGTAATGAGAAGTTGCGCAGTGGGAGAAAATGGATGCTGTAGAAAGTGCATAAATAATACGCGAGACTAACAAGTAGTGGGAAAAACAAAACAAATCACTAGGACCTATTTACTGAAAACTTTCAGTGCTATGACTGAAACGTTCCCAATAATAATGTCCTAGTGATTGTATTGTAAATGTCACTAGTAGTAAGACTGGTGTCATAGCTGGGCGAGCATGCTCGTCCCCCTACCCCTCCCCATGCTGGAGAGAGAAGACGAGCAGTCACGGCCCATGCTGGGGGAGAGAGAGAGAGAAGAGGGACAATCACGGCCCATGCTGGGGGAGAGAGAGAGAGAAGAGGGGCAATCACGGCCCATGCTGGGAGAGAGAGAGAGAGAAGAGGGGCAATCACACCCCATGCTGGGAGAGAGAGAGAGAGAAGAGGGGCAATCACACCCCATGCTGGGAGAGAGAGAGAGAGAAGAGGGACAATCACACCCCATGCTGGGAGAGAGAGAGAGAAGAGGGACAATCACACCCCATGCTGGGAGAGAGAGAGAGAAGAGGGACAATCACACCCCATGCTGGGAGAGAGAGAGAGAAGAGGGGCAATCACACCCCATGCTGGGAGAGAGAGAGAGAAGAGGGGCAATCACTGCCCATGCTGGGAGAGAGAGAGAAGAGGGGCAATCACTGCCCATGCTGGGAGAGAGAGAGAAGAGGGGCAATCACTGCCCATGCTGGGAGAGAGAGAGAAGAGGGGCAATCACTGCCCATGCTGGGAGAGAGAGAGAAGAGGGGCAATCACTGCCCATGCTGGGAGAGAGAGAGAAGAGGGGCAATCACTGCCCATGCTGGGAGAGAGAGAGAAGAGGGGCAATCACTGCCCATGCTGGGAGAGAGAGAGAAGAGGGGCAATCACTGCCCATGCTGGGAGAGAGAGAGAAGAGGGGCAATCACTGCCCATGCTGGGAGAGAGCAGACGGGCAGTCACTGCCCATGCTGGGAGAGAGCAGACGGGCAGTCACTGCCCATGCTGGGGGAGAGCAGACGGGCAGTCACTGCCCATGCTGGGGGAGAGCAGACGGGCAGTCACTGCCCATGCTGGGGGAGAGCAGACGGGCAGTCACTGCCCATGCTGGGGGAGAGCAGACGGGCAGTCACTGCCCATGCTGGGGGAGAGCAGACGGGCAGTCACTGCCCATGCTGGGGGAGAGCAGACGGGCAGTCACTGCCCATGCTGGGGGAGAGCAGACGGGCAGTCACTGCCCATGCTGGGGGAGAGCAGACGGGCAGTCACTGCCCATGCTGGGGGAGAGCAGACGGGCAGTCACTGCCCATGCTGGGGGAGAGAAGACGGGCAGTCACTGCCCATGCTGGGGGAGAGAAGACGGGCAGTCACTGCCCATGCTGGGGGAGAGAAGACGGGCAGTCACTGCCCATGCTGGGGGAGAGAAGACGGGCAGTCACTGCCCATGCTGGGGGAGAGAAGACGGGCAGTCACTGCCCATGCTGGGGGAGAGAAGACGGGCAGTCACTGCCCATGCTGGGGGAGAGAAGACGGGCAGTCACTGCCCATGCTGGGGGAGAGAAGACGGGCAGTCACTGCCCATGCTGGGGGAGAGAAGACGGGCAGTCACTGCCCATGCTGGGGGAGAGAAGACGGGCAGTCACTGCCCATGCTGGGGGAGAGAAGACGGGCAGTCACTGCCCATGCTGGGGGAGAGAAGACGGGCAGTCACTGCCCATGCTGGGGGAGAGAAGACGGGCAGTCACTGCCCATGCTGGGGGAGAGAAGACGGGCAGTCACTGCCCATGCTGGGGGAGAGAAGACGGGCAGTCACTGCCCATGCTGGGGGAGAGAAGACGGGCAGTCACTGCCCATGCTGGGGGAGAGAAGACGGGCAGTCACTGCCCATGCTGGGGGAGAGAAGACGGACAGTCACTGCCCATGCTGGGGGAGAGAAGACGGGCAGTCACTGCCCATGCTGGGGGAGAGAAGACGGGCAGTCACTGCCCATGCTGGGGGAGAGAAGACGGGCAGTCACTGCCCATGCTGGGGGAGAGAAGACGGACAGTCACTGCCCATGCTGGGGGAGAGAAGACGGGCAGTCACTGCCCATGCTGGGGGAGAGAAGACGGGCAGTCACTGCCCATGCTGGGGGAGAGAAGACGGGCAGTCACTGCCCATGCTGGGGGAGAGAAGACGGGCAGTCACTGCCCATGCTGGGGGAGAGAGGGGTACTGAGGAAGATTCTGTTGTAGAAGTTCTCAGCCATGGTAGATGTAATATGGTAATAATGGGTAGTCAGTTTACACACTCACGGTGCCACTAATTAGCCACTCACTTTGACACTCACGGTGCCACTCACTGTACACTCACCTTGCCACTCACGGTACTAATCACTGTGTTCACTCACGGTACCACTCAGTACACACGCTTGTGATAAACCCTCTTAACACCTCCTTACCCCTCTCTACTTTGTATTGGACTGGTGAAGCCGCTGTGTGGCAAAAGGTTTCCTTAATAAAGATTTCGATATGCTGCGTGTCTCAAACTTCAATACACACGTTACTTACATCAATCACAATATTAATATTGTTAATGGCACTGTTTTACGGTATTCACAATATTACTCTCTCGTCATGCACACTGCACAATATTGAGTTCTGCGCACTGGTGACAACACGCACAACTACTTCTAACACTGGTTATGGTGGTACACCTGCCCCCGCCTGCCCGCCCTGGTCAACCAGCTGATCTTCTCACCTTCCTGGGTGTCTGTCAGGCAGCAAATGAACAAACTGGTCATTGGCTCGTTGCACTAAAGTCTACACTCACACTCTCCCTCACAACGCACCTTAACATGCTATATTCTAAACTTGAGTACATTAATCTTAGTTTTAATTGTACTCACCATGCATGGTGTTGAAGTTAAATGGAGTGTGCAGATGTTGGTCTGTTAATATGTTTGGAAGTTAATCACCTACAAGAGGGTCGTTAAGCCTGCATGTTACCAGTTCATCACCACTCGAAAATACATTAATCTCCAATATTGGAGTTTAAACAAAACTCTTCGTGTACATACACTGAGAAACATGTATGTATCTCATGTATGCACAATGTGAGACATCCATCTCTCGGAATACACGACTCTGTGTCAAGAGGCTGTTCTGGAGTGACTATGATGAACGTTGTTGTACCCCAGTTCACCTTGACGCACCCCTCTTGCCCTCCTCCCTCGGTATTCACTCGACTATCACACTAAATGCACAACACTTCCACTTATTACATTGCAACGATGCAATGTAGTACCTTCTTACACTCTCTCAGAAGTTCACATTTATTCCTGTTCAGTCTCGACCTGGTCAGTCTCACTGATCAAGAATAATTTTTAAAATTTGCCCGCAGTCAGCCTGCTACACAAACGTCCGGCAGTTCCAGACAGACTGACAGGTAAATAAACACAGACAAAGACATACACACTTAAAAACAATGTTGCCCAATTAACTAACAAAATGTCAGAAATTATAATTGAGGATAACATTAAAATTGAATTAAAAAGGAGAGTGCTAGTTAGTCAAAGTTATTGCAACGAAAACTTTTAATAGAACTCTGTGTTGAAAAGGGAATGAAGACAAAAACAGAACGAAAAACAGAGGAAGAGCAAATACATCAACGAAATAACGGAATTATTGGAAAAAATTTTAGATGTCAAAAATAATTTGGAAACTACAAAGCGCAGGATGACAAAAAGACAAACTATTACAATGATAGACTTTCAGTTTGAGCTGAATATGTGAAGTATGATTAGTGATACTGACGTGGCAAAAAATATATAAAAACAATATAAGAAAACGTTGTTGACAATAGAATTCACTCAGTGTAAATGAAAGAACTGTTTTGGTTCAAAAGATTTATTAAACAAGGTGAGCAATTTTCTTATAAACGGTGGTATACTCTCTTTATAACTGCTTTATTTTTAATGCATTTATTATTAAAATTATCTGTAGAATTTGTTGGCGACAGTTAGAGGGAAAATAATAACTACCACTGAGATAATCACTAAGATGAGTAATAAAGTGTGGGATTTTGCTGGCAAGGTCAGACCTTGTAGCTGTGAAGCCACTAACTTTATTTATGGTATTAACAATATGAATGGAGTGTTTATTAGGTTAGAACAGTACAACTTCAATGGACTTAGCAATTGTTCATAACACCAGTATTAGAGAAAGTGTTTTCAGGTTATTCTTATGTCGCCCTTTATTTACTGGAACCTGTTGAAAATGTATACCCATGTCTACTTCCTTATAAGCATAATAAGGGTTCATGTATATATTTTTGGTATTTCTTTAGGAATTAAGTCAATCGTGTATGTGTGTGTGGATATGTTTCTAGTCAATGGCTCGTAGGATTTTCTTGGTTAGCCAAGGGATATTTAGTCTCTTGGATTTGGATGTGACCTGTTTGTTTTTTAAAGGACAATTCTTGTTGCAGACGCATTACTTTTTTTGAAAGACATATTGGAGACATGAGTGAATTTCTTGAACGTTAATGAGTTCTCTGTGCCAGTCAGTGGTACGTATAGACATGATAAATTTACTCAATAAAACCTCGTAGAGCTTAAAAAAGATATTTTGTGTGAGAATTAAAGATATGGTTGTGGTAGTAACAAGAAAGGTTGTATAATAGCCAGTTGTGCTATCAGTGGTTAAATCAGCTTTTCGAGGTCAGCTTTTAGAGGTCAAGAGATGATCCACAGATCTCAGTAATTCGTCTGAGTTTAACAGGCAGTTTAACATGTTTAGGGTATGTACACGCGACTTGCAGCTGATTTTGTAATTATGATCTTACTTCCATTGACAAAACATTAGGGAATATTGTCCTTATTTTCTCGGCTGAGTTTTCTTAGCCTGTACAAAAGATGATGAAACTGTTGATTCATTTGGTAGAGACGAATGTCGGTGAGGATTTAGACGAAGTTTTAAGGACCTTGTCACCGCAAGTGGTGGAAGCTCCGTCTCCGGAAGACGTAGCTGGAGACTTTCTGAGTCCGGATTGTCAACAATATGAGACTCCGCAGAAGGACGACGAGACTGGGACATCGGGAGACTTCATACCTCATTGTGAGGTGGATGTTGAGGTACACCGTGAGGCTTCCTCGGATCTTGACATGGAGGATAAGAACGTTACCAGGAAACGGGCAGCTACGTCAGATTCGGATGACGTACTGACGCCGGCACAGAGGACTGGGAAAAAAACTGAGAGGATGGGTGAGGGGAGGGGTGGGGAGGGGGGGGGGGTCATGAGGGACGCCATCGCAAGAAGGGAGGCGAATGGGAAGGTACTGTAAAGAAGACACATAGACGTAACAAATCAAGTGGTGAACCACGGGAGGAGAAGAGGAAAGGGTGGAAAATATAACAGGCCTTAGGTGTATGACTGCTAATGTTAACGGTTTATGTACTAGATTAAAGAGAGATTGGTTGAGCAGTTTTCTTAGCAAACATAGAATTGATGTTCTCTTCCTTCAAGAACACAATTTCAAAGAAGAAGTGTTGCAGGTTGCAGGTTATACAGTACTGACCCTGCCAACTATTCGTTTGAAAGGTGGTGTGGGTCTTTTAATAAAAGAGACGAGCCCGTTTGTGTTGCAGAGATGTGAGGGGGGTGGGGGGAGGGTGTTGCAGAGATGTGAGGGGGGTGGGGGGAGGGTGTTGCAGAGATGTGAGGGGGGTGGGGGGAGGGTGTTGCGAGTGGATGGGACTTGGATGGGAAAGCGTGTATCCTTGGTAAGTGTCTATGCCCCTGCGGAGAATGACACGAAGGTTCGAACGGATTTTGTGTGTGAGGACCTTGTTTATTTTTTGCGTGGTCTTCCGGAAGTAGCGATAGTGGGGGGTGACTGGAACTGTGTCATAAGGGCGGCTGACGTCGAACCCAAAGGGGCTGGGCATGTGTCTGCACCTCTCAGAGATTTGTTGAGGGATGTTAAGTTAAGAGATGTGTTTGGGGGAGGGGTGTGGGAAACAGAACATACTTTTATCAGAAGGGGATATGCTGCAAGGTTAGACAGAGTGTATATTTCTCAGGGAGTAGTTGTAAAGTCTTTTAATTCGGTGGAGACGGTCTTGTCAGATCATAGGGCAGTTGTAGTGGAGGTAGGGTGGGAGGGAATGGCCGAAATTTATAAGAATTATTGGAAATTAAATATTAGTGTGTTAAGTGATGAGGAAGGGTTGGAGGGTTTTTCTATGCTGTGGAATGAGCTTTCAAGGGAAGCTCAGGAGGTGGAAGACATTGTAACGTGGTGGGACTCGGTGGCAAAGGAAAGGATAAAGTCCTTTTATGTGAGGGAGGGTAGGCGTATAAACACTTTAAAATATGGGCTAGCGAATTATTTAGAGGATCGATTACGAAGTTGTTATGGGCAGGGATCGGTTGGTGGTGTTTACCCCATGGACGAGATTGTAGACATAAAAGAGAGCTTGCGAACGTTGCATAATGAGCGGTTTCAAGCGGTGAGGGTGCAAGCAGGATTTTTTTTTTTTTTTTTTTTTTTTTTTTAAATACAGGCAGTGAACAATAATCAACTGTGACTACACAATACTGAAGAAGCACATATATAATGACAGAACTGGCTGCTGCACTCAAATCAAACACCGCTTGTACGTACTCTGCTTCACATGAAGAGGTGGTCAGATATACATATATATACATATACATACATATACATATATATATATACATATCTATATATATATATATATATATATATATATATATATACATATACACACATACATACATACATATACACACACATACACATACAACCCACCCAGTAAAGCTTACACTCCCCCCCCCCATGAAAACGTGCCACTTTCACATTAAATACACATTGACAAAAACTCTTATACATACACATTTGCAAAAGCATTAAAAACTTCAATGACAATATATATATAAACACAATCCAGCCAGCTAAACGGCTGACACTATAATACAAGGAATGTCTGAACCTGATGGCTCACATCCACCATAGAACACAATCCACCCTACCCTCATATACCCTATGGTAATAATTAATATCGTGCACGGTGGTGGGTTTAAGACACTACCGCTGACACTTCACCCCCCCCCCCATGCCTAGTAACTGTGTCTGCCATCACCACTCATAACCACCAACAGTTCTTGATAGTAATTAGCATCTTATAATATATCACCCTAAAAACACGCTACACACATAAACCTACCACAATAATAAATAAATTTACACATTATTCCCTCCAGCAGACAGATTATTTACACTGCCGGAGATAATCTATACATCACATACTACAGAGAATGGACAACATTAGACATCTAAAATAATATGACATGTGTATCACATGACCTGCTATTGCAGAGATTACTTAAACTCCTACCCCCTTCCCCCCCAAGTGAAAAACTGACCAGTTTCACCTGGCTATACACAAGATCAAAAACTCATTCACTTGAACATATATAATGAAAATGTGTAAAAACCTCTGTAACAATATATAAGCAAAAACACCCCAGGCAAGATCTTACATTATATACAATACCAAAACGTTCCAATAGTTATAAAACAGGTATGAAACCTCATTATTATGACAAGTTACATTGCTCATATATAGGTAGACATGTATAATTACAGGTTAAAATATGCTTATATACTAACATGCTTATGTACATCCTTACAAAACATGAAGGAATCCTTAGATAAATTATAATCATCGGTGTTCACAATAACACCAAGACATTACATTGAATATCACATTGAATATCACCTCAACATCCTTTCCTCACACAATTCCACACACACTCACACAATCGACCTCTGCAACACCCCCCTCCCTGGGAAGGCCAGCCCGTTCATGCCCCTGACCGCTTATAAAGACCATAAATCCCTCAAAAGAAAGTCCCTGTAGCCCTCCGAGAAATCCCTCTCCCACCTCCTACCATATATTTCCCTGTTGCGACACTTTGTTCTATAAAAGGATGCTGCTATGGCCATCCTACGTTCCTCCGCCCCTTTGTCTCTCATTGCCCATGATATATACACAAAATCAACCATTAAGTAAGCCACTGCCCTTTGAACCTTTACCCCAACCCCACCTACATCTAAACTAAGAGCTCTCAAAACCGACAACCCTTTCCCCCCCACATACCGGATTACTTTCCCTAACCATTCCCGCACAATCCCTAGGCTTTCACAAAAATAAACTACATGAAAAGCTGATTCATCTACCCCACAAACCTGACACACCCCACCCTCCCTTATTCGCCTATTTCGTAAAACAACCCCAGACGGCAATATTCCGTGAAGAAACCTATACATTACCTCCCTCACGCGTGGCCGGATGCGTAACCCTTTTAATCGGCCCCAAATGTCTTCCCATGCGTACATCGGGTACACTCCTTCCGTTGCCACTACCACCCTAGGCCATATCTTCCTCTCCATGGACCCTACCCGCATGTTTCTCGGCTCTCTGACCATCATCAATAGACGCAACAACTCCTCACCATCTCTCAAATCTTGTCCCTTCCACCATCTCCGAAGATCTCCCTGCAGCATCCCCAACCCTCCACTCCCTTCCCCCCGAGCCCTTAGCAACCCATGTTTCACATATACACACTTCAGCCTTCTTTCCAAATGAATTAACCCCAGCCCTCCCAAGGCCACCGGAAGTGTTACCACCTCTCTTTTCAACCAATCGCATCCCGAACCCCAGATAAAACGGAAAACTCTGCTCAACAATCTCCGGACATCCCCATACACCAAAGGGTACAAAGCTGCCACATGCCATATTTTACTGTACAAAAGCACATTGACCACAATGACCCTCTGGTGTAGCGTAAGATGTGTCGGCCTCAATCCTGACAATCTTCCCAATACCCTATCTACCACACCCTTTGAATTATTCTCCCTCGCCATCTGAGCATTACCCATATACATAACTCCACAAATTTTCACCCGGTCCACGACACTCCACCTCACCCCCCCACCCCCGCCCTCCTGCCCATCCCATTCACCCAATATCATGAGCTTAGATTTATGCACATTCACTGCCATACCTGTTGCCATCCCAAAAACGTCTATAACTCTCTCCAGACCCTCCAATCCCTCCCTCCCACTCACTAGGACAGTTGTGTCATCAACGTAACCTATGATACTGGGACTCCCACCTCGTATGTCCTCCCTTACCCCCTCCTGTATGCACCTTTCCACTGCCCTATAAAACGGATTCTGTAAACATGCAAATAATATTTGTGACAACGGACAACCTTGCCTCAATCCCCTGCCCATTTTCACATGCAACCCCACCCTCCCATTTATCTGTACACACATCCCAGCTCCCCGATATAAAGTACGTGCTCAATTCACAATGTCCTCCCCGAACCCTTGCCACTCCATGATTCTCCACAGAGCCTCGCTCTCGACACTGTCATATGCCGTTCTCCAATCCAACGCCAATACCCCACGTTCCCCCTCTTGTGGACCCTCAATAAACCTTCTAATAACCCCATGCCCCTCATACATTGATCTCCCCGGAATCCCATATTGACCCCTCACTATTACCTTTCCAATGACCTTTTTTATACGATTACCCAAAATTTTTGCAAAAAGTTTGTAGTCTGCACACATGAGTGATATCATCCGGTAATCTCTCACTGTGCACTGACTTTCACCCTTTTTCACCAAAACTACTAGTGCTGTCGCCTGCAAAGGTCCCAACGCACCCCTCTCTTTTATGATATTAAATAATTGCACCAAAAAATCTTTTAATACTCCCCAATGCTGTATGTAAAACTCTGCAGGCAGCCCATCTATCCCTGGTGCCTTACCCCTGCTCATACTCATTAAAGCCGTCCACACCTCTTCCTCCACAATAGGCCCCTGTAACTGTTCCCTGTCGTCCCTGTCCAGCACACTCCACACCCATCCCCCTGTCTCTCTTAAAGCCCCCTCTCTCACACCCACACTCCTCATATGTGCACTAAGCCAAGAATCAACATACCCTCCCATCCCCTCCGTTGTCACCAAATCTTGTCCCTCCCTATACCCCTCTATGTCCTCAAGAACTCTCAAACCCACCATTTCCATTGCAACGTGCCGGCGCCCCTGCCCTCGCAGGACACACGCCGATGGTCTATCACCCCACATGACCTCCTCCAACCCCCCTAAAACCCTTGCCGCATCAAACCTCTCATTTTGCACTTCCATTAGGCGTTCCTTCACTCCTTCTATGTCAGCCACAGGGGCTCCCATCCCCCCCTTCCTCTCTCATGATACTCCCTTAACTGCCCCTCAAGATACCTAATAAGCCCATAAGCCAACTGATTCTCGTGCCTTCCCTGTCGGACATAGAACTCTCGAATCCTCGTCTTCGCCGTCACATCCCACCATCTCAACACATCCCCATTGACTTCCATCCCTTCCCATAAGCCTTTCCACCATTGTGCAAATAGGACCCTCCCCTCAACATCTTGAAGCAACCGAACATTCAATTTCCAATAACTCTTATACCTGTTCGGCCGCCCCCCCCCCCCATCCCAAATCCACCAAAACACCTCTATGATCAGAGAAAAAGACATCCAAAACCCTTACACTCCGCACCACAGCTTTCCTTGTCACGTATATCCTGTCCAGCCGTGCAGCATACCCCTGCCTCACAAAGGTGTGCTGCACCTCCCACGCCGCCCCCCCCCTCTACATCCACCACCCCCACCCCGGTTAACAGGTCCCTCAGAACGCCAGAACAATATCCTGCTCCCCTAGGTTCCACATCCTTGCGGCGTATAACGCAATTCCAGTCCCCTCCCACCACAGCTAATGCTGGAAGCGACCTTAAGTGATACACCAACACTTCACGTACAAACTCATTCTTCACTCAACTGTCCCCCTCCGCCGGACCATAAACACACACAAAAGACATCTTATCTCTTCCCCATGTCCCATCCACTCTTATAACCCTCCCCTCACCCCCCTCCTCGCAATGATGTACAGTAAACGGGCTAGCCTCCCTCACCAAAATAGCCACTCCTCCTTTCAATCTCGTTGAGTGTGCCGTATATACAGTATACCCCTCAATCATCAACATACAACCCGGCTTGTGGTTGTGCTCTTGCACAAACACTACATCTACACCATACCTAATGAGCATCTCATGAAACCATTCACACTTCCTAGAATTTTTCAGACCATTAACATTTATAGAGAGACTCTTGAATTTGTCAATGGAGGTTTGCCTTTACGTATTGCACCACCTTTATCCCCCTTCCCCTTTATACGCCCTTGATCTTCAATCACCATTCTGTGATCTGCTTTCACATGCCCCTTGCCCCTGGACCCCCCAGGTCCATGCTCAACCACTTCAGCCCACACCTTTTTGCCCGAACGCTGTGCCGGAGTGAGCACATCCACATCGTCCACGTCCGAGGGCACTGCCGCTCACTTCCGTGACACTCGAGCCTTTCTCCCCGCCTCCACCTGGAAGCCATCTCCGTGCACTTCCGCCACCACCGTGCCAATTTGCAACCCAGCCTCAACCTGGGTCTCTGACATGCCTCCCCCCCTCTCACCACCTGGAACCCCAGCAGCATCCAGGGCACCCACAAGCCCCTCAACTGTGACCTCTCCTGGGGTCCCTAACAGGTCGTGGAGGACTGAATCAATGGTAGCCTCCACGGCCCTGTCCTCACCCAGTGACACCACATCTTTGGTCTCCGGTGGCTGCCCGGCAGTGCATGTCTCTCTCGGAAGAGTTACACACTCTTCCTCCCTCAAGGCCTCCTCGACCTCCACACTCCAAGCCTTGTTCAAGGAAACCGACTCAGGTCGTGCCAAATCCAACGTCTCAAGGTCCTCTGATGCCTCCTTATGCTGCTCCTTCGCCTGTGTACCCTGTTGTTTAACACACTGCGCAGCAATGTGATCATAGGCACCGCATAATCGACAGGTACGTTGTTGCCCTGCGTAAGTCACCATTACTTGAGTCCTGAAGTCTTCTAGGAAAATATAGGAAGGAATAGGATGCCTCAATGTCATTTTTAAGGAAAAACTTCCTTCAGGCATCCCAGAATACGATCCTTCCTTCCATTTCCCCAATGTCGCCATATGAACAGTCCCAAACTTCTCAAAGACAGCACGTAGGTCTGCCTCATTAGCCTCAAAGGGTACATTTCTTATCTTCACCCACGTATAATGGCGGGACACATCATGTAGCCTTACCGTCACTGCAGGATTCACTGGTACACAAAGATCTTGGAACCTGGCGACTATGTCCTCATATACACTTGCATTGAGAAATTTCACAAAAATTCTATATGCCCCGTTCAAGGCTACACCATACAGCTCTTCGTTGGCAATGCCGTATGTGTCCCTGATGATGGCAGGTAATAAAACTTGAGCTGAGTGGGCATGCACAGCCCCACGCACCACTTCTATGCCGACAGTGTTTACCCTTCTTCTTGCCGGCTGCGCCATTTTGAGAAAACCAAGTTGTCACCGGCTGACAGCAGAGGGCAGGCTCAGCTCACGTCCGCTCGTCCCAAAGGTTGAGCGACGTGCAAGCAGGATTAGAAGAAGTTTTGTGGGGAGATAGGCCATCCGCGTGTGTGTTGAGACAAAAGCAAAAGCAGGCGCTGACGGCAATCCCGAGCTTGGAGGTAAATGAGACGATGGGAATCCATAGAGCAGGTCAAGTGATACGAAACACAAAAGCTATGAGTGCATATGCGGATACATGGTATAAAAAACACTGGACTAGTAGTGGCGTGGATGAAGTGGAATTAAGTAAGGTGTGCACGTATGCTAAGTGCATTTTGGGTCACAGTGATAGGAAGGCATTGGGTGGGGTTATTACTGAGGAGGAAATTGAAATTGCTTTACACGGAATGAGGAAGGGCAAGTCCGCGGGTATTGATGGTTTACCGGTGGAATTTTATTTGCAGCATTGGGAGTTGATTGGGAAGTTCATGGTAAGATTATTAAATTGTATGAAGGAGAAGGGTACGTTAGGGGATAAGCAGAATACGGCAGTTGTGGTGTTGGTCCCGAAAGGCAAAGGGCAGCCAAAGCTTGGGAAGTATAGGGCGATATCGTCGCTCTGTGCAGACTATAAGGTTTTCGCAAAAATTTTGGGTAATAGGGTAAAATGCGTGGTGGGGAGGGTCGTTTGGCCATCGCAGTATGGGTTGCCGGGCAGGTCGATGTTAGAAGGTCACGGGCTTATAAGAAGTTTTGTGGAGTCAAAGGGGGGAGGGGAGGGGGCGGCTTTACTGGCCTTGGACTGGCGAGCCGCCTATGATAGAGTGGAAAGGGGTGCACTGCAGAGTATTCTTCGGAGACAGGGTTATGGAGAAGAAATAGTTGGGTGGGTAAACACGCTGTATAAGGGGGCAAGGATGAGGGTACAAATAAATGGGTGTATGGGGATGGACTTTGAGATGGGTAGAGGTTTAAGACAAGGGTGCCCTATGTCACAGATCTTATTTGCGTGTTTTCAGGATCCCTTTTACAGGATGGTTGAGAACACAGTTAGTTCCCGGGTTGGGGGTGGGGTAGGGGAAGGGGATTGTTGGCCGGCATTAATAGGTTATGTGGATGATACGACTGTTTTGGTGTGTGAACGAATGTCTATGAAAGGGTTGGAAGATGTTGTGCGTGTGTTTGAACGTGCCACGGGTATGAAGGTAAATAGTGAAAAGTCGATGATCATGGGGTTGGGTACCTGGAAAGGGGGTGGAATGGTGAGCTGTAACGTGGTTAACACAACTGCGATGTCATTAAAGATTTGCGGTATTATTTATAGAGACGATTTGGATGTGGCGCGGGAGGAAAATTCAGTAAGGACGTTGGAAGAGGTCATTGGTCGTCTGGGTGTTTTGAGGCCCCAACATCTCACTCTGGCCCAACGTGTGATTGTTGTTAACGTTTTATTGTATAGTAAGGTGTGGCACGTTGCGGCTGTATTCCCAATTACAGGAACAGCGATCAATGGAATATTGAGAAGAGTATTTACCTTTCTGTCGGGATCGAGGTGTGATTGGTTAAAACGTGAGGTTATGTTACCTGTACGTCGAGGAGGTTTAGGATTGTTGGACTTAAAGCGTAGGGTGAAATGTGTTTTTCTAAAGTGGGAGGTTTGGCGTGTGGGTGTGATGGCGGGAAATATGGACCAAGTATATACGAGGGTGAAAAAGTGGTATAGGGGAATGGAGTTAAGGGAATGTGAGATTGTACTACGAGCTTTGTTGATGGTAAAGGAACGGAGGAACATTCGCATAAGGGTTTTAAGTAGGTTACTAGGGGGTACGTGCGCAGCTCCAGTAGAAGGTTTGTTCCCCATGTACTCGTGGGAAAATATATGGCTCCGATTTAGCAAGTTGAAATTACGGCCTAGGGTGCGTGAAGTCATGTTTCGTTTTTTACATGGTATATTGCCGTCAGGGGCAATACTACGATCCAGAAGAGTCGTGGTGGGAGGCGGGTGTGGGTTTTGTGGTGGGGAAGACACGGCTTTTCACGTTGTCTATTTTTGCGAAGGTTTAGAAGATGTCAGGAGTTGGTTGGGTAGGGTGGTACAGAGGGTGGGAGGCAGAGGAGTGCAGGTCCTGCGTGCGTTAAGTCTCGACATCGGTGGATTAGACCAGGACGTTGAACGGGCTTTAGATTATATTATCGTGGATTACATTTATATTTCGTGGGTAATGCGGGGAAAAGGGGTCAGTGAGGTGAGAAGGCGTGTCCTTGCAATAACGTTTTATCGTACAATGTGTAGGAATAGGGAATTGTATGGGAGGAGGTGGGATAAGGGTTTTTCGGACGGTTATAAAAGGCTCACTCTTGAAACCCTTGTGAATCTGTGATAAATATACGGGCATGCCGAATAAGTTGTCGTGTAGGTCAGTGGGCAATAGCTGGCTCGTCTCTTGGGGGGAAGGATGTGAGTTGCGTGAATATGAGTTTAGGCATGAATGTTTTTTAGTTGTTATGGATGTGTGGTTGTAGATTCAGGGGTTAGGGTTACTTATTGTACCTTTTGTGTACAAAATGACTGGGGTGCCTTTACATATTTGTTATGTTTTTGATGCTTCCTTTGTGTAAAGACTCGTTGTATTCTTGAGTCACTAGTTTTCTTAGTTTTGTTTTTGATTGTGTTATGGAGGTCCAGATATTTGGGTATATAAACGTGCATATATGTATGTATGTATGTATATATATATATATGTATATATATATGTATATATATATGTATATATATATATATGTGTATATGTATATATATATATATATATATATATATATATATATATATATATATATATATATATATATATATATATATATATATATATATATGCCTGTTTTATCCCTTCCCTGTTACTGTTCAATCTAGTCTGTGAGTCACCAAAGTATTAAAGGGATATAACACGTGTACATTACCCTGAGTCGTCCAATTGTATCCTATAAATATGTAGCAAATTATGATTTTTGTTTGTGATTCAAACGTAGTTCATAGGCATCAAGATTGAACACTTATGGAATGGATGGAAATTGCTGACGATTAATATGATCGTCAATTTATATAATGTTTATTATGTTAATGAATTTGTGTTAGAGTAAGTCATTGAATTTGTGTCTAAGTTGGAATTTCTATAATCAATTGTATATTTTGTATGCAAATTACATAAACTATTGTTTAAACATCAATGTAACATGTTTGTATGATGTGCATGTAGGTTATAATGGGTTAAGTGGGGTTTCCACCAGTGTTATATTTGTTACACAAACAGTTAAATCTTTTGGTATTGTGTGTGTTTAGTGAAACGTACGTATGCATTTTATGGTGTGTTTGTCGTATATATCTATACGTATTAGTTAAAGATTTTTTTTTCTGGTATTTATGGTGTGTACCTCGTTGTACTCTATAGATTATGTATGGTGATGCTATTTAATTTTTAAGCAGCCTTGTATTTATGATGTTTTAAATAAAATATAAAAAAAATTCGTCTGAGTTTAACAGACAGTTTAACATGTTTAGGGTATGTACACGCGACTTGCAGCTGATTTTGTAATTATGATCTTACTTCCATTGACAAAACATTAGGGAATATTGTCCTTATTTTCTCGGCTGAGTTTTCTTAACCTGTATAAAAGATGATGAAGCTGTTGATTCATTTGGTCTACTTCATTCTGAAGGAAGTCACAAAATTGAGCATCTGTGCGAGGTTTTCAGTCTGCAAGTTTTCAGTATGTGATGAATAGTTTTCAAAACCGACAAGTTGCATAAGTGTCTCAATTCTTCAAGTTGTCAGTATGTTTTTCTAGGATAGCACCTTTTAATATTCTTCACACTCTTTCAATAGATATGGCAATTTCTGTTCCAGCTCCAGAATCCTCTTGGCTTCTATAATAACAGTAATTGAGGCAAAGCTGAATAAGGGAAGACCTGGAAGGTGTTCAGTAAAAGGTACGGAAGAAAAATCATCTCATCATATTTTATACTAATGGTCTAAACCAGAAATAAAATTAACGAATTACTTCTGGTTGTATGTGAGGGAAGCATTTTTTTTTTTTTTTTTTTTATTTTATTTCAAACAATACAATACATTAAATAGATAAAAGAACACAGTATCAATTCTTACACAGAATTATAAATTTCATTGTCAAAAGCACACAGACGTTTAACTTTGTGCTGACACAAACTGTCCCTCATCCCCTAAGCATTATATCCCATGCACCTATGTTAAGCAAGATTTTATTTAAAACAGTACAGAACAGTTAATAAATAAAATACTAGACCTATCCGGCAACTGATGTGATAACCTTCCATCGCCTAATGAACCACACAACTCCGTGTGGCTTCCAACACCCCCCCCCCCTTTTACCCCCCTATTCTAAATCAAACAGGTTTACCACAGCTCACGGACATATTGACATATATACATTAAGATAACAGTTGTCATGCTTGTCCACAAAGTGTATTAAACGACCACAAGACTGCCTGAACAGTGCACTAACAAGAGTCATGGTTTAGATATAGTATATCACAACAAACATTACATTGCTACAACATAAAAGGCATGTAGCACACATAAGTATTTCACTACAGGAAAGACACCTATCCTAAAAATTATCACCAACACAAACGTGTTTGAAGCCTCAACCCCCCCCCCCCTTTGCATGTCCCCCCCTTGCATGTCCCACCCAAACCTATTCACAACCAAACATACAAATTATACAGTAAAGAAAAAGAATACAACATCGTAACACATTGATACAGTACATGTATATACACAACCCATTTCACAAATATCCTCAAGTAATTACAAAGGGTCTGTCCTTGTGCATACAAGAGGCCTCATTACAGCAGGTCCTGCACAAGTAACACTACCAGTGTTTTTATACATTGTGTATGCATAGGTATAAAATACATACCCAATACTTGACATAGAACATAAGAATGCTCCTCAAACCTCCACCATACAGACCCCACCCACTATCATACAATATATAGTCCAAGATTCATACACACAGCAGCCGCATACGCCACCTCAACCGCACCAGCGTACCTTAGGCGCACACAGGCGCAGGCAGCAACACCTCTAACCAGAACCTAACACTACTCACATTCCACAATTTGCAGACACATCTGAACAGCACATATCAAGCCACTTTCATTCTAACACTGGGCACATGCCCCTCTCTCAAGGAGCACGCTATCTGGTGCCCCCAGACACACACGCCATTAACCGTCGCTGCCATCAAGCAGCAGCCTCATCACACCTTCCACGACTATTCCCGCCCCTATCTAAACCCCCCCTCACACCTGGCTAAGGTTTCCTCCCGCGCTGCCCCACTTGTACTTTTGCATGCCCACTTGGGCCCTGGGGGCCACGTTTGCCATGCTCTCCACGCACGACACCCGTGCCACCTGGCACCACCTGCTGTCGCTGCTCACCTCCACTAGCACACCGCACCTCCCCATCTACCGATGCTTTCTTCCCTGTTCGTTGAGCCGGCGTCAGGACGTCGTCAGAGTCCGACATTGCTGCAGCCCTCTTCCTCGTCCCAGCATCCTCCTCCATGTTTGTGACCGGATCGTCCACACGATGTACCTCCACCACTACCTTCGTCTCTGCCTTCTGACGAGGGGTCACCACATCCCCGCCAGCCCCACCAGCACCAACAACCTCCTCCTGCTGCTGCTCGACCGCCACAGACACGATCTCCGGACTGGCCGTCGTCACAGCCGGGGAGACCACATCCGTAGATGAGAACATGGTATGCAAAACAGACGCTATTGTCGCATCCAAGTCCTCCACTTCCACCGTCACCTGGTCTTCCCCGGAAGCCTGCTGTACCACCGGCGATGCAGGTGACTCGAGAGACGACAGCTCCAGATTCGACACCACCACTGGCTCCTCAATCTCCTCACTCCAAAGCCGACCGTGGCCACCATCTCCTTTTCGTCCACGTATGATAGCCTCCTGCCCATCGTCATTCGTTGAGCCACCGGCTGGCCTTCTGGCCTGCCCGCGCTGCCCACACTCTGCTGCCATATGATCATATTCACCGCAGAGGCGACACGTCCGTCGTTGACCAGCATAAGACACCATGACCTGTGTGCGGAAGTCATCAAGGTACACATACGATGGTATGGCCTGGCGTAGAGACATCTTAAGGGTAAACGAACCGTCTGGGAGACCAACATACGCCCCAGCCACCCGCGTGCCTTGTTTAGCCATGTGTATCACTCCGTATCTTCTGAAAACACTGCGGAGATCTGTTGCATCGGCCTCGAAGGGCACATTGCGCAGTTTCACCCACGTATATTGTCGAGAGACATCCACCATACGCACATGCACGTCAGGGGACACATCTACGCAGAGATCTTGGAATTGCTCAACCAGCTGCTCGTACACTGGCTCGTAGAGTAGTTTTACAAATATCCGGTATGCGCCATTTAATGCCACACCGTACAAATCCTTGTCCGCAATACCATAAGTGTCACGGATAATCTTAGGTAGCAAAACTTGTTCATTCTCAGGCATAATCGCCCCCCGAACAAGCTGTATACCAACGGTATTCACCCGCCTCCTCACGCTGAATACCATGACGTCACTGGATAGCTTGCTAGACTGTCAGCAGAGAGGTATGAGGCACGTCCACACTCCCTGGCAGCTAGGTCGCGAATGTTGAGAGAAGCATTGATGTTATTGCAATAACTGTGATATGGTTTAATTTGAAGAGATGGTAGGTGATTGCCAAGAGCCACATTTAAGGGTTTTAGTTGTTTAACGTCGACAGAAATTACGGTAAGTGGGGTGGGGCAGCGTTACTTGTCCGAGAAATAATGAATAAAAACAGGTATAAAAATCGATCCATTAGACACAGAATCTGTTTGGATAGAATTTTTAGGACAAAAATTTATTTTAAGTGTAATATACCGACCCCCCCCCCCTTAACTTAGAAAGCGTCAGAGGGAAGGGTCTCTGGAACGTAGCAATAGTAGGGGATTTTCACTTTAGTAAAATTAACTAAATATCTTTGACTGGCAGTTTGGAGTCCAGTGACTTCTGGCAGTGACTCAGGATGCTCTTTGAAAAAATTTCTAACAGAGCCTACCAGAGATAATAATATGCTCGACATGGTTTTGTGAAATAAGGAAACTCTAGTATTAAATAGTGTAGAGATCACTGAAAAGCTTGATGCGAGGGTTCACCAGTATATTTACATTAATATTACCTGAGGGCGAGAGTATAAGGATAATATAATAAAATTCCCCCGATTTGCCTTTTGCCGATTATACTGGACACAGGGAACATCTTTCTGGCCATGACTGGGATTATCCTGGAAATTGTTCAATTGACGAAGGTCCTTACAATAACGAAGGGATCTACAACTACGATTTATTTTCCTTAACAATATACAATGTGCCGAAAGCATATATATTCCCAGAAACAAATTAGGTTAATTCAAAACTACCCCAAATTAATGAATAGGAGACTAAAGCATCTGTTACAAGAGAAAAAATTTACAGGCACACCAAAAAGGCGAAGAAGAGGATTAGAAAGGCTGAACGAGGCTATGAACTTTAAGTAGCTAGTGAATCAAAGACATATAAACAGGATTCTTTTAAATATATAGTACAAAGATCAGGGGAAAAAAGGAACCACACATAACCTCACCTGGACAGTTTACTAATAATCATTGTCTGCATCGCTCTTGGGCTGTGTAGACCCCCTTGCCTGACGCTCCTCAGTAACCTGACAGCAGTGGTACGAGGAGGTGTTGTTGTGTCTCTGTTGACACCGCTGGGAAATTACTGGTGTTGAGATGGCGGTTTGTTATCGCAGACGCGTTAATACTATTGGTATTGAACTGCTTCGAGGTGCGATTACACCTAGTTCAGCTCAAATACTCTTACCCAAGATAATCAGGGAGACATACGGCATACAAGATAGTGAATTGTATGGGGTAGCGCTGAACGGAGCGCATAGAGTATTTGTGAAACTGCTTGCTGCGACAGTTTATGAATCGGTGGTTACGCGCTTTCAAGATGTGTGTTTTGACGTTACTCCTGCTGTGCGTGTGAGACTGGTGGACGTGTCTCGATATTATACCTGGATAAAGTTGAGGAATGTCCCCTTCGAGGCAAACGAAGCTGACATCAGAAACGTATTTGAGAAATATGGAACTGTGCATTCTGCCCAACAGGGTAAGTGGATAATGGGTGCCTACGCAGGTATGCCGGAAGGTACATTCAGCCTTAAGATGACGTTGCGCCAACCCATACCGTCATATGTGTATCTTCAAGATTTTAGGACACAGGTAATGGTTTTATATCCTGGACAGCGGCGTACGTGTCGCATTTGTGGAGAGTATGACCACATAGCGGCGGCATGCGAAAAGAACAGACGCGTGACCAAACCTGTGCAAGAAGACGTAGCCCCAGTCACACGTGATGAAGGTGAGCATCGTTCGTCAGAGGAAGGGCGTGGTCGTTTGTGGAGCGAGATGGTGGAACAGGCTTTTCGAAATGAGAGTGAGTCCTTCCCACAGCTGCCTGCACCTGAGTCGTTGCCGATACCATCTACTGGATTGGTACCCCGGCATGACGTGTTGAGTATTGGTCGAGAGACGAATGTCGGTGAGGATTTAGACGAAGTTTTAAGGACCTTGTCACCGCAAGTGGTGGAAGCTCCGTCTCCGGAAGACGTAGCTGGAGACTTTCTGAGTCCGGATTGTCAACAATATGAGACTCCGCAGAAGGACGACGAGACTGGGACATCGGGAGACTTCATACCTCATTGTGAGGTGGATGTTGAGGTACACCGTGAGGCTTCCTCGGATCTTGACATGGAGGATAAGAACGTTACCAGGAAACGGGCAGCTACGTCAGATTCGGATGACGTACTGACGCCGGCACAGAGGACTGGGAAAAAAACTGAGAGGATGGGTGAGGGGAGGGGTGGGGAGGGGGGGTCATGAGGGACGCCATCGCAAGAAGGGAGGCGAATGGGAAGGTACTGTAAAGAAGACACATAGACGTAACAAATCAAGTGGTGAACCACGGGAGGAGAAGAGGAAAGGGTGGAAAATATAACAGGCCTTAGGTGTATGACTGCTAATGTTAACGGTTTGTGTACTAGATTAAAGAGAGATTGGTTGAACAGTTTTCTTAGCAAACATAGAATTGATGTTCTCTTCCTTCAAGAACACAATTTCAAAGAAGGAGAAGTGTTGCAGGTTGCAGGTTATACAGTACTGACCCTGCCAACTATTCGTTTGAAAGGTGGTGTGGGTCTTTTAATAAAAGAGACGAGCCCGTTTGTGTTGCAGAGATGTGAGGGGGGTGGGGGGAGGGTGTTGCAGAGATGTGAGGGGGTGGGGGGAGGGTGTTGCAGAGATGTGAGGGGGGTGGGGGGAGGGTGTTGCAGAGATGTGAGGGGGGGTGGGGGGAGGGTGTTGCGAGTGGATGGGACTTGGATGGGAAAGCGTGTATCCTTGGTAAGTGTCTATGCCCCTGCGGAGAATGACACGAAGGTTCGAACGGATTTTGTGTGTGAGGACCTTGTTTATTTTTTGCGTGGTCTTCCGGAAGTAGCGATAGTGGGGGGTGACTGGAACTGTGTCATAAGGGCGGCTGACGTCGAACCCAAAGGGGCTGGGCATGTGTCTGCACCTCTCAGAGATTTGTTGAGGGATGTTAAGTTAAGAGATGTGTTTGGGGGAGGGGTGTGGGAAACAGAACATACTTTTATCAGAAGGGGATATGCTGCAAGGTTAGACAGAGTGTATATTTCGCAGGGAGTAGTTGTAAAGTCTTTTAATACGGTGGAGACGGTCTTGTCAGATCATAGGGCAGTTGTAGTGGAGGTAGGGTGGGAGGGAATGGCCGAAATTTATAAGAATTATTGGAAATTAAATATTAGTGTATTAAGTGATGAGGAAGGGTTGGAGGGTTTTTCTATGCTGTGGAATGAGCTTTCAAGGGAAGCTCAGGAGGTGGAAGACATTGTAACATGGTGGGACTCTGTGGCAAAGGAAAGGATAAAGTCCTTTTATGTGAGGGAGGGTAGGCGTATAAACACTTTAAAATATGGGCTAGCGAATTATTTAGAGGATCGATTACGAAGTTGTTATGGGCAGGGATCGGTTGGTGGTGTTTACCCCATGGACGAGATTGTAGACATAAAAGAGAGCTTGCGAACGTTGCATAATGAGCGGTTTCAAGCGGTGAGGGTGCAAGCAGGATTTTTTTTTTTTTTTTTTTTTTAAATACAGGCAGTGAACAATAATCAACTGTGACTACACAATACTGAAGAAGCACATATATAATGACAGAACTGGCTGCTGCACTCAAATCAAACACCGCTTGTACGTACTCTGCTTCACATGAAGAGGTGGTCAGATATACATATATATACATATACATACATATACATATATATATATATATATATATATATATATATATATATATATATATATATATATATATATATACATATACACACATACATACATACATATACACACACATACACATACAACCCACCCAGTAAAGCTTACACTCCCCCCCCCATGAAAACGTGCCACTTTCACATTAAATACACATTGACAAAAACTCTTATACATACACATTTGCAAAAGCATTAAAAACTTCAATGACAATATATATATAAACACAATCCAGCCAGCTAAACGGCTGACACTATAATACAAGGAATGTCTGAACCTGATGGCTCACATCCACCATAGAACACAATCCACCCTACCCTCATATACCCTATGGTAATAATTAATATCGTGCACGGTGGTGGGTTTAAGACACTACCGCTGACACTTCAACCCCCCCCCCCATGCCTAGTAACTGTGTCTGCCATCACCACTCATAACCACCAACAGTTCTTGATAGTAATTAGCATCTTATAATATATCACCCTAAAAACACGCTACACACATAAACCTACCACAATAATAAATAAATTTACACATTATTCCCTCCAGCAGACAGATTATTTACACTGCCGGAGATAATCTATACATCACATACTACAGAGAATGGACAACATTAGACATCTAAAATAATATGACATGTGTATCACATGACCTGCTATTGCAGAGATTACTTAAACTCCTACCCCCCCCCCCCAAGTGAAAAACTGACCAGTTTCACCTGGCTATACACAAGATCAAAAACTCATTCACTTGAACATATATAATGAAAATGTGTAAAAACCTCTGTAACAATATATAAGCAAAAACACCCCAGGCAAGATCTTACATTATATACAATACCAAAACGTTCCAATAGTTATAAAACAGGTATGAAACCTCATTATTATGACAAGTTACATTGCTCATATATAGGTAGACATGTATAATTACAGGTTAAAATATGCTTATATACTAACATGCTTATGTACATCCTTACAAAACATGAAGGAATCCTTAGATAAATTATAATCATCGGTGTTCACAATAACACCAAGACATTACATTGAATATCACATTGAATATCACCTCAACATCCTTTCCTCACACAATTCCACACACACTCACACAATCGACCTCTGCAACACCCCCCCCCCTGGGAAGGCCAGCCCGTTCATGCCCCTGACCGCTTATAAAGACCATAAATCCCTCAAAAGAAAGTCCCTGTAGCCCTCCGAGAAATCCCTCTCCCACCTCCTACCATATATTTCCCTGTTGCGACACTTTGTTCTATAAAAGGATGCTGCTATGGCCATCCTACGTTCCTCCGCCCCTTTGTCTCTCATTGCCCATGATATATACACAAAATCAACCATTAAGTAAGCCACTGCCCTTTGAACCTTTACCCCAACCCCACCTACATCTAAACTAAGAGCTCTCAAAACCGACAACCCTTTCCCCCCCACATACCGGATTACTTTCCCTAACCATTCCCGCACAATCCCTAGGCTTTCACAAAAATAAACTACATGAAAAGCTGATTCATCTACCCCACAAACCTGACACACCCCACCCTCCCTTATTCGCCTATTTCGTAAAACAACCCCAGACGGCAATATTCCGTGAAGAAACCTATACATTACCTCCCTCACGCGTGGCCGGATGCGTAACCCTTTTAATCGGCCCCAAATGTCTTCCCATGCGTACATCGGGTACACTCCTTCCGTTGCCACTACCACCCTAGGCCATATCTTCCTCTCCATGGACCCTACCCGCATGTTTCTCGGCTCTCTGACCATCATCAATAGACGCAACAACTCCTCACCATCTCTCAAATCTTGTCCCTTCCACCATCTCCGAAGATCTCCCTGCAGCATCCCCAACCCTCCACTCCCTTCCCCCCGAGCCCTTAGCAACCCATGTTTCACATATACACACTTCAGCCTTCTTTCCAAATGAATTAACCCCAGCCCTCCCAAGGCCACCGGAAGTGTTACCACCTCTCTTTTCAACCAATCGCATCCCGAACCCCAGATAAAACGGAAAACTCTGCTCAACAATCTCCGGACATCCCCATACACCAAAGGGTACAAAGCTGCCACATGCCATATTTTACTGTACAAAAGCACATTGACCACAATGACCCTCTGGTGTAGCGTAAGATGTGTCGGCCTCAATCCTGACAATCTTCCCAATACCCTATCTACCACACCCTTTGAATTATTCTCCCTCGCCATCTGAGCATTACCCATATACATAACTCCACAAATTTTCACCCGGTCCACGACACTCCACCTCACCCCCCCACCCCCGCCCTCCTGCCCATCCCATTCACCCAATATCATGAGCTTAGATTTATGCACATTCACTGCCATACCTGTTGCCATCCCAAAAAGTCTATAACTCTCTCCAGACCCTCCAATCCCTCCCTCCCACTCACTAGGACAGTTGTGTCATCAACGTAACCTATGATACTGGGACTCCCACCTCGTATGTCCTCCCTTACCCCCTCCTGTATGCACCTTTCCACTGCCCTATAAAACGGATTCTGTAAACATGCAAATAATATTTGTGACAACGGACAACCTTGCCTCAATCCCCTGCCCATTTTCACATGCAACCCCACCCTCCCATTTATCTGTACACACATCCCAGCTCCCCGATATAAAGTACGTGCTCAATTCACAATGTCCTCCCCGAACCCTTGCCACTCCATGATTCTCCACAGAGCCTCGCTCTCGACACTATCATATGCCGTTCTCCAATCCAACGCCAATACCCCACGTTCCCCCTCTTGTGGACCCTCAATAAACCTTCTAATAACCCCATGCCCCTCATACATTGATCTCCCCGGAATCCCATATTGACCCCTCACTATTACCTTTCCAATGACCTTTTTTATACGATTACCCAAAATTTTTGCAAAAAGTTTGTAGTCTGCACACATGAGTGATATCATCCGGTAATCTCTCACTGTGCACTGACTTTCACCCTTTTTCACCAAAACTTCTAGTGCTGTCGCCTGCAAAGGTCCCAACGCACCCCTCTCTTTTATGATATTAAATAATTGCACCAAAAAATCTTTTAATACTCCCCAATGCTGTATGTAAAACTCTGCAGGCAGCCCATCTATCCCTGGTGCCTTACCCCTGCTCATACTCATTAAAGCCGTCCACACCTCTTCCTCCACAATAGGCCCCTGTAACTGTTCCCTGTCGTCCCTGTCCAGCACACTCCACACCCATCCCCCTGTCTCTCTTAAAGCCCCCTCTCTCACACCCACACTCCTCATATGTGCACTAAGCCAAGAATCAACATACCCTCCCATCCCCTCCGTTGTCACCAAATCTTGTCCCTCCCTATACCCCTCTATGTCCTCAAGAACTCTCAAACCCACCATTTCCATTGCAACGTGCCGGCGCCCCTGCCCTCGCAGGACACACGCCGATGGTCTATCACCCCACATGACCTCCTCCAACCCCCCTAAAACCCTTGCCGCATCAAACCTCTCATTTTGCACTTCCATTAGGCGTTCCTTCACTCCTTCTATGTCAGCCACAGGGGCTCCCATCCCCCCCTTCCTCTCTCATGATACTCCCTTAACTGCCCTTCAAGATACCTAATAAGCCCATAAGCCAACTGATTCTCGTGCCTTCCCTGTCGGACATAGAACTCTCGAATCCTCGTCTTCGCCGTCACATCCCACCATCTCAACACATCCCCATTGACTTCCATCCCTTCCCATAAGCCTTTCCACCATTGTGCAAATAGGACCCTCCCCTCAACATCTTGAAGCAACCGAACATTCAATTTCCAATAACTCTTATACCTGTTCGGCCGCCCCCCCCCCCATCCCAAATCCACCAAAACACCTCTATGATCAGAGAAAAAGACATCCAAAACCCTTACACTCCGCACCACAGCTTTCCTTGTCACGTATATCCTGTCCAGCCGTGCAGCATACCCCTGCCTCACAAAGGTGTGCTGCACCTCCCACGCCGCCCCCCCCTCTACATCCACCACCCCCACCCCGGTTAACAGGTCCCTCAGAACGCCAGAACAATATCCTGCTCCCCTAGGTTCCACATCCTTGCGGCGTATAACGCAATTCCAGTCCCCTCCCACCACAGCTAATGCTGGAAGCGACCTTAAGTGATACACCAACACTTCACGTACAAACTCATTCTTCACTCAACTGTCCCCCTCCGCCGGACCATAAACACACACAAAAGACATCTTATCTCTTCCCCATGTCCCATCCACTCTTATAACCCTCCCCTCACCCCCCTCCTCGCAATGATGTACAGTAAACGGGCTAGCCTCCCTCACCAAAATAGCCACTCCTCCTTTCAATCTCGTTGAGTGTGCCGTATATACAGTATACCCCTCAATCATCAACATACAACCCGGCTTGTGGTTGTGCTCTTGCACAAACACTACATCTACACCATACCTAATGAGCATCTCATGAAACCATTCACACTTCCTAGAATTTTTCAGACCATTAACATTTATAGAGAGACTCTTGAATTTGTCAATGGAGGTTTGCCTTTACGTATTGCACCACCTTTATCCCCCTTCCCCTTTATACGCCCTTGATCTTCAATCACCATTCTGTGATCTGCTTTCACATGCCCCTTGCCCCTGGACCCCCCAGGTCCATGCTCAACCACTTCAGCCCACACCTTTTTGCCCGAACGCTGTGCCGGAGTGAGCACATCCACATCGTCCACGTCCGAGGGCACTGCCGCTCACTTCCGTGACACTCGAGCCTTTCTCCCCGCCTCCACCTGGAAGCCATCTCCGTGCACTTCCGCCACCACCGTGCCAATTTGCAACCCAGCCTCAACCTGGGTCTCTGACATGCCTCCCCCCCTCTCACCACCTGGAACCCCAGCAGCATCCAGGGCACCCACAAGCCCCTCAACTGTGACCTCTCCTGGGGTCCCTAACAGGTCGTGGAGGACTGAATCAATGGTAGCCTCCACGGCCCTGTCCTCACCCAGTGACACCACATCTTTGGTCTCCGGTGGCTGCCCGGCAGTGCATGTCTCTCTCGGAAGAGTTACACACTCTTCCTCCCTCAAGGCCTCCTCGACCTCCACACTCCAAGCCTTGTTCAAGGAAACCGACTCAGGTCGTGCCAAATCCAACGTCTCAAGGTCCTCTGATGCCTCCTTATGCTGCTCCTTCGCCTGTGTACCCTGTTGTTTAACACACTGCGCAGCAATGTGATCATAGGCACCGCATAATCGACAGGTACGTTGTTGCCCTGCGTAAGTCACCATTACTTGAGTCCTGAAGTCTTCTAGGAAAATATAGGAAGGAATAGGATGCCTCAATGTCATTTTTAAGGAAAAACTTCCTTCAGGCATCCCAGAATACGATCCTTCCTTCCATTTCCCCAATGTCGCCATATGAACAGTCCCAAACTTCTCAAAGACAGCACGTAGGTCTGCCTCATTAGCCTCAAAGGGTACATTTCTTATCTTCACCCACGTATAATGGCGGGACACATCATGTAGCCTTACCGTCACTGCAGGATTCACTGGTACACAAAGATCTTGGAACCTGGCGACTATGTCCTCATATACACTTGCATTGAGAAATTTCACAAAAATTCTATATGCCCCGTTCAAGGCTACACCATACAGCTCTTCGTTGGCAATGCCGTATGTGTCCCTGATGATGGCAGGTAATAAAACTTGAGCTGAGTGGGCATGCACAGCCCCACGCACCACTTCTATGCCGACAGTGTTTACCCTTCTTCTTGCCGGCTGCGCCATTTTGAGAAAACCAAGTTGTCACCGGCTGACAGCAGAGGGCAGGCTCAGCTCACGTCCGCTCGTCCCAAAGGTTGAGCGACGTGCAAGCAGGATTAGAAGAAGTTTTGTGGGGAGATAGGCCATCCGCGTGTGTGTTGAGACAAAAGCAAAAGCAGGCGCTGACGGCAATCCCGAGCTTGGAGGTAAATGAGACGATGGGAATCCATAGAGCAGGTCAAGTGATACGAAACACAAAAGCTATGAGTGCATATGCGGATACATGGTATAAAAAACACTGGACTAGTAGTGGCGTGGATGAAGTGGAATTAAGTAAGGTGTGCACGTATGCTAAGTGCATTTTGGGTCACAGTGATAGGAAGGCATTGGGTGGGGTTATTACTGAGGAGGAAATTGAAATTGCTTTACACGGAATGAGGAAGGGCAAGTCCGCGGGTATTGATGGTTTACCGGTGGAATTTTATTTGCAGCATTGGGAGTTGATTGGGAAGTTCATGGTAAGATTATTAAATTGTATGAAGGAGAAGGGTACGTTAGGGGATAAGCAGAATACGGCAGTTGTGGTGTTGGTCCCGAAAGGCAAAGGGCAGCCAAACCTTGGGAAGTATAGGGCGATATCGTCGCTCTGTGCAGACTATAAGGTTTTCGCAAAAATTTTGGGTAATAGGGTAAAATGCGTGGTGGGGAGGGTCGTTTGGCCATCGCAGTATGGGTTGCCGGGCAGGTCGATGTTAGAAGGTCACGGGCTTATAAGAAGTTTTGTGGAGTCAAAGGGGGGAGGGGAGGGGGCGGCTTTACTGGCCTTGGACTGGCGAGCCGCCTATGATAGAGTGGAAAGGGGTGCACTGCAGAGTATTCTTCGGAGACAGGGTTATGGAGAAGAAATAGTTGGGTGGGTAAACACGCTGTATAAGGGGGCAAGGATGAGGGTACAAATAAATGGGTGTATGGGGATGGACTTTGAGATGGGTAGAGGTTTAAGACAAGGGTGCCCTATGTCACAGATCTTATTTGCGTGTTTTCAGGATCCCTTTTACAGGATGGTTGAGAACACAGTTAGTTCCCGGGTTGGGGGTGGGGTAGGGGAAGGGGATTGTTGGCCGGCATTAATAGGTTATGTGGATGATACGACTGTTTTGGTGTGTGAACGAATGTCTATGAAAGGGTTGGAAGATGTTGTGCGTGTGTTTGAACGTGCCACGGGTATGAAGGTAAATAGTGAAAAGTCGATGATCATGGGGTTGGGTACCTGGAAAGGGGGTGGAATGGTGAGCTGTAACGTGGTTAACACAACTGCGATGTCATTAAAGATTTGCGGTATTATTTATAGAGACGATTTGGATGTGGCGCGGGAGGAAAATTCAGTAAGGACGTTGGAAGAGGTCATTGGTCGTCTGGGTGTTTTGAGGCCCCAACATCTCACTCTGGCCCAACGTGTGATTGTTGTTAACGTTTTATTGTATAGTAAGGTGTGGCACGTTGCGGCTGTATTCCCAATTACAGGAACAGCGATCAATGGAATATTGAGAAGAGTATTTACCTTTCTGTGGGGATCGAGGTGTGATTGGTTAAAACGTGAGGTTGTTATGTTACCTGTACGTCGAGGAGGTTTAGGATTGTTGGACTTAAAGCGTAGGGTGAAATGTGTTTTTCTAAAGTGGGAGGTTTGGCGTGTGGGTGTGATGGCGGGAAATATGGACCAAGTATATACGAGGGTGAAAAAGTGGTATAGGGGAATGGAGTTAAGGGAATGTGAGATTGTACTACGAGCTTTGTTGATGGTAAAGGAACGGAGGAACATTCGCATAAGGGTTTTAAGTAGGTTACTAGGGGGTACGTGCGCAGCTCCAGTAGAAGGTTTGTTCCCCATGTACTCGTGGGAAAATATATGGCTCCGATTTAGCAAGTTGAAATTACGGCCTAGGGTGCGTGAAGTCATGTTTCGTTTTTTACATGGTATATTGCCGTCAGGGGCAATACTACGATCCAGAAGAGTCGTGGTGGGAGGCGGGTGTGGGTTTTGTGGTGGGGAAGACACGGCTTTTCACGTTGTCTATTTTTGCGAAGGTTTAGAAGATGTCAGGAGTTGGTTGGGTAGGGTGGTACAGAGGGTGGGAGGCAGAGGAGTGCAGGTCCTGCGTGCGTTAAGTCTCGACATCGGTGGATTAGACCAGGACGTTGAACGGGCTTTAGATTATATTATCGTGGATTACATTTATATTTCGTGGGTAATGCGGGGAAAAGGGGTCAGTGAGGTGAGAAGGCGTGTCCTTGCAATAACGTTTTATCGTACAATGTGTAGGAATAGGGAATTGTATGGGAGGAGGTGGGATAAGGGTTTTTCGGACGGTTATAAAAGGCTCACTCTTGAAACCCTTGTGAATCTGTGATAAATATACGGGCATGCCGAATAAGTTGTCGTGTAGGTCAGTGGGCAATAGCTGGCTCGTCTCTTGGGGGGAAGGATGTGAGTTGCGTGAATATGAGTTTAGGCATGAATGTTTTTTAGTTGTTATGGATGTGTGGTTGTAGATTCAGGGGTTAGGGTTACTTATTGTACCTTTTGTGTACAAAATGACTGGGGTGCCTTTACATATTTGTTATGTTTTTGATGCTTCCTTTGTGTAAAGACTCGTTGTATTCTTGAGTCACTAGTTTTCTTAGTTTTGTTTTTGATTGTGTTATGGAGGTCCAGATATTTGGGTATATAAACGTGCATATATGTATGTATGTATGTATATATATATATATGTATATATATATGTATATATATATGTATATATATATATATATATATATATATATATATATATATATATATATGTGTATATGTATGTATATATATATATATATATATATATATATATATATATATATATATATATATATATATATATGTGTATATGTATGTATATATATATATATATATATATATATATATATATATATATATATATATATATATATATATATATATATATATGCCTGTTTTATCCCTTCCCTGTTACTGTTCAATCTAGTCTGTGAGTCACCAAAGTATTAAAGGGATATAACACGTGTACATTACCCTGAGTCGTCCAATTGTATCCTATAAATATGTAGCAAATTATGATTTTTGTTTGTGATTCAAACGTAGTTCATAGGCATCAAGATTGAACACTTATGGAATGGATGGAAATTGCTGACGATTAATATGATCGTCAATTTATATAATGTTTATTATGTTAATGAATTTGTGTTAGAGTAAGTCATTGAATTTGTGTCTAAGTTGGAATTTCTATAATCAATTGTATATTTTGTATGCAAATTACATAAACTATTGTTTAAACATCAATGTAACATGTTTGTATGATGTGCATGTAGGTTATAATGGGTTAAGTGGGGTTTCCACCAGTGTTATATTTGTTACACAAACAGTTAAATCTTTTGGTATTGTGTGTGTTTAGTGAAACGTACGTATGCATTTTATGGTGTGTTTGTCGTATATATCTATACGTATTAGTTAAAGATTTTTTTTTCTGGTATTTATGGTGTGTACCTCGTTGTACTCTATAGATTATGTATGGTGATGCTATTTAATTTTTAAGCAGCCTTGTATTTATGATGTTTTAAATAAAATATAAAAAAAATTCGTCTGAGTTTAACAGGCAGTTTAACATGTTTAGGGTATGTACACGCGACTTGCAGCTGGTTTTGTAATTATGATCTTACTTCCATTGACAAAACATTAGGGAATATTGTCCTTATTTTCTCGGCTGAGTTTTCTTAACCTGTATAAAAGATGATGAAGCTGTTGATTCATTTGGTCTACTTCATTCTGAAGGAAGTCACAAAATTGAGCATCTGTGCGAGGTTTTCAGTCTGCAAGTTTTCAGTATGTGATGAATAGTTTTCAAAACCGACAAGTTGCATAAGTGTCTCAATTCTTCAAGTTGTCAGTATGTTTTTCTAGGATAGCACCTTTTAATATTCTTCACACTCTTTCAATAGATATGGCAATTTCTGTTCCAGCTCCAGAATCCTCTTGGCTTCTATAATAACAGTAATTGAGGCAAAGCTGAATAAGGGAAGACCTGGAAGGTGTTCAGTAAAAGGTACGGAAGAAAAATCATCTCATCATATTTTATACTAATGGTCTAAACCAGAAATAAAATTAACGAATTACTTCTGGTTGTATGTGAGGGAAGCATTTTTTTTTTTTTTTTTTTATTTTATTTCAAACAATACAATACATTAAATAGATAAAAGAACACAGTATCAATTCTTACACAGAATTATAAATTTCATTGTCAAAAGCACACAGACGTTTAACTTTGTGCTGACACAAACTGTCCCTCATCCCCTAAGCATTATATCCCATGCACCTATGTTAAGCAAGATTTTATTTAAAACAGTACAGAACAGTTAATAAATAAAATACTAGACCTATCCGGCAACTGATGTGATAACCTTCCATCGCCTAATGAACCACACAACTCCGTGTGGCTTCCAACACCCCCCCCCCTTTTACCCCCCTATTCTAAATCAAACAGGTTTACCACAGCTCACGGACATATTGACATATATACATTAAGATAACAGTTGTCATGCTTGTCCACAAAGTGTATTAAACGACCACAAGACTGCCTGAACAGTGCACTAACAAGAGTCATGGTTTAGATATAGTATATCACAACAAACATTACATTGCTACAACATAAAAGGCATGTAGCACACATAAGTATTTCACTACAGGAAAGACACCTATCCTAAAAATTATCACCAACACAAACGTGTTTGAAGCCTCAACCCTCCCCCCCCCCTTTGCATGTCCCCCCCCTTGCATGTCCCACCCAAACCTATTCACAACCAAACATACAAATTATACAGTAAAGAAAAAGAATACAACATCGTAACACATTGATACAGTACATGTATATACACAACCCATTTCACAAATATCCTCAAGTAATTACAAAGGGTCTGTCCTTGTGCATACAAGAGGCCTCATTACAGCAGGTCCTGCACAAGTAACACTACCAGTGTTTTTATACATTGTGTATGCATAGGTATAAAATACATACCCAATACTTGACATAGAACATAAGAATGCTCCTCAAACCTCCACCATACAGACCCCACCCACTATCATACATTATATAGTCCAAGATTCATACACACAGCAGCAGCATACGCCACCTCAACCGCACCAGCGTACCTTAGGTGCACACAGGCGCAGGCAGCAACACCTCTAACCAGAACCTAACACTACTCACATTCCACAATTTGCAGACACATCTGAATAGCACATATCAAGCCACTTTCATCCTAACACTGGGCACATGCCCCTCTCTCAAGGAGCACGCTATCTGGTGCCCCCAGACACACACGCCATTAACCGTCGCTGCCATCAAGCAGCAGCCTCATCACACCTTCCACGACTATTCCCGCCCCTGTCTAAACCCTCCCTCACACCTGGCTAAGGTTTCCTCCCGCGCTGCCCCACTTGTACTTTTGCATGCCCACTTGGGCCCTGGGGGCCACGTTTGCCATGCTCTCCACGCACGACACCCGTGCCACCTGGCACCACCTGCTGTCGCTGCTCACCTCCACTAGCACACCGCCCCCCCCCATCTACCGATGCTTTCTTCCCTGTTCGTTGAGCCGGCGTCAGGACGTCGTCAGAGTCCGACATTGCTGCAGCCCTCTTCCTCGTCCCAGCATCCTCCTCCATGTTTGTGACCGGATCGTCCACACGATGTACCTCCACCACTACCTTCGTCTCTGCCTTCTGACGAGGGGTCACCACGTCCCCGCCAGCCCCACCAGCACCAACAACCTCCTCCTGCTGCTGCTCGACCGCCACAGACACGATCTCCGGACTGGCCGTCGTTACAGCCGGGGAGACCACATCCGTAGATGAGAACATGGTATGCAAAACAGACGCTATTGTCGCATCCAAGTCCTCCACTTCCACCGTCACCTGGTCCTCCCCGGAAGCCTGCTGTACCACCGGCGATGCAGGTGACTCGAGAGATGACAGCTCCAGATTCGACACCACCACTGGCTCCTCAATCTCCTCACTCCAAAGCCGACCGTGGCCACCATCTCCTTTTCGTCCACGTATGGGAGCCTCCTGCCCATCGTCATTCGTTGAGCCACCGGCTGGCCTTCTGGCCTGCCCGCGCTGCCCACACTCTGCTGCCATATGATCATATTCACCGCAGAGGCGACACGTCCGTCGTTGACCAGCATAAGACACCATGACCTGTGTGCGGAAGTCATCAAGGTACACATACGATGGTATGGCCTGGCGTAGAGACATCTTAAGGGTGAACGAACCGTCTGGGAGACCAACATACGCCCCAGCCACCCGCATGCCTTGTTTAGCCATGTGTATCACTCCGTATCTTCTGAAAACACTGCGGAGATCCGTTGCATCGGCCTCGAAGGGCACATTGCGCAGTTTCACCCACGTATATTGTCGAGAGACATCCACCATACGCACATGCACGTCAGGGGACACATCTACGCAGAGATCTTGGAATTGCTCAACCAGCTGCTCGTACACTGGCTCGTAGAGTAGTTTTACAAATATCCGGTATGCGCCATTTAATGCCACACCGTACAAATCCTTGTCCGCAATACCATAAGTGTCACGGATAATCTTAGGTAGCAAAACTTGTTCATTCTCAGGCGTAATCGCCCCCCGAACAAGCTGTATACCAACGGTATTCACCCGCCTCCTCACGCTGAATACCATGACGTCACTAGATAGCTTGCTAGACTGTCAGCAGAGAGGTATGAGGCACGTCCACACTCCCTGGCAGCTAGGTCGCGAATGTTGAGAGAAGCATTGATGTTATTGCAATAACTGTGATATGGTTTAATTTGAAGAGATGGTACGTGATTGCCAAGAGCCACATTTAAGGGTTTTAGTTGTTTAACGTCGACAGAAATTACGGTAAGTGGGGTGGGGCAGCGTTACTTGTCCGAGAAATAATGAATAAAAACAGGTATAAAAATCGATCCATTAGACACAGAATCTGTTTGGATAGAATTTTTAGGACAAAAATTTATTTTAAGTGTAATATACCGACCCCCCCCCCCCTTAACTTAGAAAGCGTCAGAGGGAAGGGTCTCTGGAACGTAGCAATAGTAGGGGATTTTCACTTTAGTAAAATTAACTAAATATCTTTGACTGGCAGATTGGAGTCCAGTGACTTCTGGCAGTGACTCAGGATGCTCTTTGAAAAAAATTCTAACAGAGCCTACCAGAGATAATAATATGCTCGACATGGTTTTGTGAAATAAGGAAACTCTAGTATTAAATAGTGTAGAGATCACTGAAAAGCTTGATGCGAGGGTTCACCAGTATATTTACATTAATATTACCTGAGGGCGAGAGTATAAGGATAATATAATAAAATTCCCCCGATTTGCCTTTTGGCGATTATACTGGACACAGGGAACATCTTTCTGGCCATGACTGGGATTATCCTGGAAATTGTTCAATTGACGAAGGTCCTTACAATAACGAAGGGATCTACAACTACGATTTATTTTCCTTAACAATATACAATGTGCCGAATGCATATATATTCCCAGAAACAAATTAGGTTAATTCAAAACTACCCCAAATTAATGAATAGGAGACTAAAGCATTTGTTACAAGAGAAAAAATTTACAGGCACACCAAAAAGGCGAAGAAGAGGATTAGAAAGGCTGAACGAGGCTATGAACTTTAAGTAGCTAGTGAATCAAAGACATATAAACAGGATTCTTTTAAATATATAGTACAAAGATCAGGGGAAAAAAGGAACCACACATAACCTGGACAGTTTACTAATAATGATCAGGAAATTTCTTTTCAATCTTAACACGAGAAAACATAAATGATATCTCAGTAGTTAATAATTAGTTAGGTCCTGTAGAAAACAAATTAAGTAATGTTACGGTTACGAGAGTCATGGTAATCAAACAAGTAGACTAAAAGAAAATGAGTCCCGAGGCCCAGAAGAACTGTTTTCAGGGCTACTTATAGAGTGAAGAATTACATACATGAGTAACATCTGGGTATCTTAATTTGTAGACGTTTCGAAATCCAGTGGCTTTATCAAGCACCTAATGAGAAAACTCTAGAACTATATGCTCTTTATCAGCTCCAAGGCTGAGGGACTGATTACCTTGTTTTTTGTATATAGTTCTACAATCGTCTCGTTATGTCTTTGAATTTGTATTGATAAAGCCACTGGATGGCGAAAAGTCTACAAATATAGATTCCCAGATGTTAATAATGTGTCTAATTCTTTATCTTATCAGTACTGTGTACCATTCATATAAAACTTAAAGAGTGCAAATGTGAGCATCAGTCCAAACTGGTGTTGTGCCGGAGATATCAAAGATGTCTAATGTATTTCTTATCTTTAAATTAAATTAAATCAAATTACCACCCAATAAGCCTGACGTCAATAGTAGGCAAATTGTTAGAATCAATTATTGCTGATATAATGAGAAGCCACCCTAATGAGCATAATTTGATTTTATTTTCGTCTCTCAGCCCTTGAGTAGAGAGGACGTGTGCTGCTGCTACCCCCTGGTGTTGACTGGGTGCAGTAATATTTTCACAACATGGCGCAGGCTTGTCGCCGGAGAGTCAATACAGTCTGTATTGAATTAACCAGTGGAGCTATCACTGGGCCGTCTATGGAGCTACTTCTACCAGCAATAATTAGAGACACCTACGGCGTAGCTACTGAAGAGATTTGTGGACTTGCCTTGAATGGCACGAAGAGGATATTTCTTAAATTCAATTCGACGAGTATGTATGAGACAGTGGTTAACAAGTTTCAGGAAGTGGCCATACCTGTGAATCATGCTGTCACGGTGAGGATGCATGATGTATCAAGTTACTTCACTTGGGTGAAGATCAGGAATGTGCCATTTGAGGCGGATGCATCTGACATAAGGTTTGCCATGAGTAAATATGGGACGGTACACACGGTTACTGCCGGAAGATGGTCAGCTGGTACGTATATGGGAATACCTGAGGGTACGTACTCTGCAAAGATGACGATACGACATCCTATACCGTCGTATGTGGTGATGGAAGAATTCAGAACTCAGGTATTTGTGACATACGCAGGGCAACGACGCACTTGTCGTTTGTGTGGGTCGTATGAACACCTGGCAGCGCAATGTGGTAGAGGACGTGGAGACAACGACCTGCAACAACGAAGAAACGTAGAGGTGAGGAGAGTGGAGCAAGAACAGCCTTTTTCGACACTGACTCCGCAGAGTGCGTCATGGAGTGAGGAGGTTGAGAAGGCAGAGAAGATGGCAGGTGCTACGAGTGGGGGGGACTCCCCTTCCTTGGACGTGGTTCAGGCATTGGAGGAGATCATCGCAGAAGTGAATGATAGCAAGGAGGAAGCATTGACGACGCTTGTGGATATTTCGGGCACGGGGCCGTATCAGGAAGAAGGCACGATCCTGGATCTTGGGACTATTATGGAGGACGGAGGGGCGAAGGTAGTTCGTCCTAAGGTGTGTGACAAGGCTGTCTTGTCGGTGAATACGGTGGAGGTTGAGGTTCATCGTGGTGATGAGCTTGATGACGAGATGCAGGTCGACGGTACGACGCGAAAGCGCGCAGCAGTGCTTTATGATTCAGATGAAGTGCTTACGCCCGCACAACGTTCAGGGAAGAAAACATGGGCGGATGTCACGCAGAGGGGTTCAAAAGACACTCAGGGACAGGGATCGAGTAAGAGTGCACAAAAAGGGGGGGGGAGGGATAAGAGTGCAATGAGGCGATCAGGTGACAAAAAGGTTGTGTCAAGAGGGAAACCACCTTTGTCGGTTTTAAGTGTTTGACATTGAACATCAATGGTTTGAGGTCGCAGAGAAAGTGTGAGTGGTTTAGGGAGTTTTTGGAGCGTCATGGTGTTGACGTTGTGTTCTTGCAGGAGCATAATTATAGACATGGTTATGAGTTGAAAGTGGAGGGATATAAGGTGTATGTTGAACATGCGGTCAGATTGAAAGGCGGTGTGGCTATATTGGTAAAGGAAACTAGCCCGTTGGTTGTCAGGCATTGTGAAGGGGGGGAGGGGAGGGTGATACGTGTGGATGGATTATGGGGTCAGGTACAGATGACGTTGGTGTGTGTGTATGGACCGGCAGAGGGAGACGTGCGCGTTAAGAATAAATTTGTGAGGGACGTGTTGGTTTACTACTTGCGTGGATTGCCAGGGGTAGCCGTGATAGGAGGTGATTGGAACTGTGTGATAAGGCGTAAGGATGTGGAACCGAGGGGGGCGGGGCATTGTATGGGAACATTGGGAGAATTGTTATCAGGGGTGGGTTTAATCGATATCTGTGGGGGGGGGGAGGTAGAGCATACATTTATTAGGCGTGGGTATGCTGCTAGGCTCGATCGTTTGTACGTCCCCAGAAGGGTAGTAATACATAGGGTGAGGGTGTTGGATGTGGTATTTTCTGATCATAGGGGTGTTATGGTGGATTTGGGTTGGGAGGGGTTGCCACGAAGGGGTAGGGGGTATTGGAAGTTAAATGTAAAGTTGCTGCATGAAGAAGAATATAGACAGTCATTTAAACAGTTTTGGGAGGGGTTGGAGGCAGAAGCGCCTGGGAATGGTGATCTGGTTAGATGGTGGGACTCGGTGGCGAAATCAGGTATTAAGGATTTTTATGTACGTAATGGGAGGGAATATAATAGGTTAAAGTATGGGTTTCAATCTTATCTTGAGGGGCAGTTGAGGGCTTGCTACGAACGAGGGAGGGTTAGTTACCCGGTGGGAGATATTGAGGGATTAAAGGAGAGCATTAGGGATTTGCAAAATGAAAGATTTGATGGTGCACGCGTTTTGGCGGGGTTGGAGGAGGTGTTATGGGGTGATAGGCCATCGGCGTGTGTATTGAGAGGACAGCGTAAGAGGAGAGCGGCGACGGAGATGATGGGATTAACTGTTCATGTGGGGATGGGAGGGTATAGGGAAGGGCAGGTATTGATGTCGACTGAAGGTATGAGTGGATATCTTGATGTATGGTTTAGGTCATATGCACAACATGTGGGTATACGAGATGATGCTTTAAGGGAAATGGGTGGTTATGTGCAATGCGAGCTTGATGGTAGAGATAGGGAGACTTTGGAAGGACAGATTACGGAAGGGGAAATTTGGCAAGCTATAGCAGGTGCAAGTTTAGGTAAGGCACCGGGTGTAGACGGGTTGCCTAATGATTTTTATGTTAAGAACTGGGAAGTATTGAGGAGATTTTTAGTCAGATTGTTCAATGTAATGAAGGAAGATGGGGCAATGGGTGAGCAGCAAAGGACTGCTGTTGTTGTATTAGTGCCGAAGGGTGGACAGACAACGGTAGAAGATTACCGTGCAATATCGCTTATGTGCGGTGATTATAAGTTATTTGCAAGGGTTTTAGGGAACAGAATCAAACAGGTTTTAGGTAAAGTAATTGATAGAGGACAATATGGCATACCGGGTAGATCAATGTATGAAGGGCATGGAGTTATTAGGAGTTTTATAGAGCATAGGGGGGAGGGGGGAGGGGGTGTTTTGGCTCTGGATTGGAGAGCTGCTTATGATAGCGTAGAAAGGGATGCATTATGGAGTTTTATGCGTTGGTTGGGTTTCGGGAGGGAAATTGTTTCTTGGGCAAAAACTTTGTATCTGGGTGCAGTTATGAGAATTCAGGTTAATGGACGACTAGGTGATAGCATACAGATGGGAAGGGGTTTGCGACAGGGATGTCCTCTGTCGCAAATTTTGTTTGCATGTCTTCAGGAACCCTTTTATAGGGCAGTTAGGTGGAGTATGGCGAGAGCGAGGGTTGGTTTTGCACGAGAAGGGGAAGCGGGTATAGTGGGTTACGTGGATGATACGACTGTCTTGGTGAGGGATGTGAGGGCTTTACATAAGGTAGGAAGGGTGATAGACGTTTTTGGTGAGGCTACGGGGATGAAAATTAATGTAGTAAAGTCCAAGTATTTGGATCTAGGGGATAGTGTACATAATGGTGAGACTGTTGAGGGTGGGTGGCGTGTGGTAGATCAGTTGTTGATATGTGGGATAGTGTATATGCGGAATGATAGGGATGCACAAGAGGCAAATTCGAGACGCACCGTGGATGGAGTTTTGAAAAGATTGGGAGGTTTGAGGGCAGAGCAATTAACGTTGCATCAAAGGGTTATAGTCACGAATGTCCTGTTGTATAGCAAGTTATGGCACGTGGTGGCAATATATCCGTTACGACGGTGTGAGGTGCAACGGTTGCAACTGCGAGTATTCAGATTTATATGGGGATCGGGTTGTGACTGGCTAAGTAGAGGGGTGGTGTCGCTTCCCGTTAGCCAGGGGGGGCTGGGGCTTATACCTCTTGAGAAACGTATGTTGAGTGTGTTTCTGAAAAGGGGGTTTGTGAGGGAGGGGGTGAGCGGGGGGGGCCTTGAAAGACTGCGCATGGATATGCAACGGTGGTGGAAGGGTAGGGATTTAATGTTTGGGGAGGCTATGTTGCGAATTTTACTGACGGTAAGGGATCCCAAACAGCTTAAATTGAAGGTTCTTGAGAGGGTGGGGGGTGGGTCTGTGGTGGCGGCAGTTGAGGGGGCATACCCTATGTATGCATGGGGTTCTGTATGGAAATGTCTTCAACAACTACGTGTAAAACCAAGTGTCAGGGAGGTTATGTTTAGGTTTTTACATGGGATTTTGCCGTCTGGGGTTGTGTTATTTAATAGGAGAATAAGGGAGGGTGGGGAGTGCAAAGCGTGTGGATGTCCGGAAACCATATTTCACGCTGTGTACTTTTGTATTTGTTTAGAAGATGTGAGGGTCTGGCTAAGTAGGGTAGTTAGGTTAGTGGGTGGGGAAGGGTTACAGGTGTTGCGGGTGTTAAGTTTAGATATAGGTGGGTGGAGTCAGCAGGTGGTGAATGCGGTTGCGTATGTGGTCACTGATTTTATATATATATCTTGGGCAATGAGGGAGGTGGGAGTCGAGGAAAGGATAAGAGTGTTAGGGGCCACGATGTATAGAACAAAGTGCCGCAATAGGAATCTTTATGGGGGAAGATGGGAGACAGCATTTACTGAAGGTTATCGTAGATTCAGGTTGAAGGATTTAAGAGATTTAAGTGTCAAGTAAGGGGTTGCGGCGGGCTAGTTTTCTTGATTATGGACATGTGTATGGATGTTAGCGTGTGTGGTATGTTTGGTAATATAATAAATAAGCTTCTTTTGTGATTTGAGTTTGGTCGGGGTAGTTGTGTAAGATATGTTTTTCACATTGTTTTTCAGAAGGTATTGCATATAATATGTAAGTAGTGTTGTTGCACTACATTGTGTGTAAGTGTGAGAGGGTACATCTCACAGTATTTGTGTGTTTGAAGGTTTGAGGTGACACAAGGCATGATCTAAGTATGTTTGGTTTTTCTTTTTGTCCTCAAATGTGTTATACAAAGATAATTCTGTGGTGTATGTGATGTGTAGGTTTATAGGTATTCAACATGCTTGTTGTATGTTCCCTTTTCGATACTTTGTTTTAATTGTCATTTCAATGTACTTTGTATAGTATTATACAATGGTATTGTTCTTTGCCATATGAAGTGGTTTTTTTTTTAGGTTATGTTATGTTCTAGGTTTTTGTATGTCAAGATGTACTTATAGACTGTCAGCACCCTGATATAGGTTTTTCATGCTATGTTCTTAACGTAAGTTTTGGCTGTATGGTATACAGATATATCTAGCCAGTTTATAGACGCATTCCTTTTGTGTCTGAAATTTTTGTATACGGGTTTATTGTAACTGTAATGAGTCGGTTTTAAGCTGTTTTCTTTGTATGTTTATTTGTATTTTGGTATATGGGATAAGTATGTAGATGTCCTAGTAGGATTATGATGTTAGAGATCCATACTGTTTCCTTTTATTTTTATTTTTATGTATACTGTATTGGTTATAAATAAAATATAAAAAAAAAAAAAAAATTTGATTAATGAATCTCAACACGGATTCACAAGAGGTCGCTTCTGCCTGATAAATTTACTGACCTTCAACAAAGCATTTGAAGCAGAGAACCGCGATAAGGTATATAATGATGTTTATATGCCATTCCGACAAGTGGATAAAAAATACACATATGCAACAGTTAGGTACCTCTATTACAAAGGGTTTCGCTTACACAGCAGGCTTCTTCAGTTGAGTACAAATGTTGCAAATATGGAGACAACAGAGGCAGTGGAGGAAAAAAGATATGATCAGTCCATCAACACTGAGGTAGTTTAAGGTGTTCAGTCCCTCAGTCTGGAGATATGTTCAACTTCATAGTCTTAATAAACCAAGTACATCTGGGGTCAGTCAGTAAGTCACGATGATTGAGTGGGAAGTGGTGATAGTAGAAGAATAGCGTGGGAGAGGAAAGTGGTTTGATCCAATACCAGAGCGTTGTGTGGCAGTGGCCTTGGCATTCAGCAGTTTGTAATGGTTGGGGTAACAAAGGCTAGTGCACCACACTGGTCCATTGTCGGACCGAAACGTCGTCGTAAGGTTTCTTTCTCCTATGTGCGGGTTGTTTGTGTGAGTCCAGTGACTGTGACAAAACTATATCAGGGGCAGTGGTAGGGTTAGGTCGTTATTAATGGAAAGAAATGAACGATTGAGAGGTAAGTTCCTGCAGAGGGCAAGAGGAAGGGCTTGGTATAGAGGGGAGCAGGTACAGGGCTGTAGAAAGGATGGAAGAGGTTGAGATGGTAGTGATGGCGTTTGACGGACTTGTCTAGGTAGGTAGTCCAGTCGTCTTGGGAGGTCTCAAGTCTATCAAGTTGTCTGTCGCTGAACTTTTTCCAGAGGACGTAGAAAGTAGGGATGCTGAGCCTGATGTGGAAAGATTCACTTAAGGCGAAATCTTCCTATCTCAGGAAAAGCGTCCATCGCAACGCTTGACTCTGGATCCTCTTCAGCTGTCAGAGAGAGCGCGCAAGGTATGCGGGTGATTAGAGCCCTACAAGGGCAGTGTAGAGGTGGAGGGTTGTGGAGGTGTAAGTGCCTTTGATTTTGTATAGCTGACTCGGCGTTCATATATGTTCTCAGGAGAAGTCTGCAGCCGAGAAAAGCTCAGTACAGTGGCGGTGGCAGTGAAGCGGTGGCGGTGTGATGGTGACGGCGGTGGCGACGACGACGACGGGAACGAAAGGCAGCAGCATTCAGTCTGGGAACAGTTGGTAGTTCAAGAGTTCAATTTATTGTCTTGTTTGAAACGATCCATTCATAAAATATCTGAAAACTTCTTTTGCTAGGTACGTAAGATTTTCATTGTTATCGAAGTCTTCCACGAAATGTTTCACAGAATACTGGACTTGTCGTGGTGTGAAGTTCCATAGGGCAACGAAAGTGTAACTGACAGTTCTATTGCAAAGTTGAGAGTGGGATTTTTTGGTGATCATGGTGTTCTTGTTTGTACGTGTTGTGAAGAGTAGTAGATTTTCGCAGAGCAGGTGGAGTGGCTTGGATTTCATGGGAGGATGCATGTAGTAGGTCTGGAGTGGCTTGAGAGGCAGAATTTTTAGTATGCCTGTGGAAACTTTAAGTTAGGCAGATCGTTGAGGCGAAAGAATTCATTGATGGAAGAGTTGAAGGTCCCAGGGTAGTAGCGTTCTGCATGTAGACAATGATCATGCAGTACATGATCTGGATGACTGAGTCGTCTTGGAGTGTTGATTGCAGAGGCTGGCTGTTGGGTTACTTGGAGAATCTTCTGAGTATCAGCCTTGAGTCGAATGATGGCAGCATAGGTCAGTGTCTCGGTGGAGCGAAGTTTCTTTTGTTTCCCAAGCATATGTACGGTTTCTTTTCTGAGTGACCACATGTAGCTAGCGCGCGATGGTCAGTCACTCTTGCAGCTCAGATATTTTGTCTGAGTGGGTGAGGTACAGTCCATGTCTGTATATCCTTCGCAGTAACAGGTGAAACAATGTTTCTTCTCTCTCTGTAAACAGTCCTTAGCAATTCCAGCACATGGTACTGTGGTGGCAGCTCTCTGTGTCGATATTCCTGGGGTTAACGGGTAATAGAAGATTCTCAGATAGTCATTGAGTGACTGAGAGGTTATGGAGATCTCAGTAAATCAGATCTTGAACAATGAGGAAGCGGTGGGAATTATGGGAATCATATCAACAGACACCTAATCCTCTGGGTCTTCATTTAGTTTTTTTTTTTCAGTTCAATCATTGACTGGTTGGTGATGTCGTTATCTACCCTCTGAACACTGAATTCTTCGCTCTCAGCTGGAGAAGAACTACTTCAAAGTCACAATCCTTAAGGAAGTTCATTGCCTGAGTAGTGATGATCTTGTCTGTCTCATAATCATTGAAACAGACGACAATGAAAGTGTCTTTTCTGCTGAAGAGGCTGAGCAGTTTCACCTGCAAAATGGTCGTCAGGTGTGTGGCCCAGGTCTTCTTTGATGACCCAGAGATATTCCGAGAAGTCAGTGAATGAACACACGGTGTGCTTGCATACTTAGGTATGGTGGGTATCCACACTCAGACTGAAGTGTGACTGATGCGCTTACGTCAATGTGTATAGCATTTGCACGGAAAAGGGGCCTTTATACCGGAGGCAGGTGAGACACAGCAATTAGAGGCAGCGTCACTGATGAAACAAATCCACTAGTGAATTATATCCCAAAGTGACGCCGTCTACGACTTCTTTGCCTCACCTGCCTCCTGTATATGTGATACTATGCATTAATCAACCTACCAAGATTGATGGATTGAACACATCATATAAAGGTTGAGTGATTGATTACCTCGTTCTCTTTCTCATCATCCACCGTTTTTCTATGTATTGAACTGAAGAAACCACAGGTTGGCGAAACATTTCCTAAAAAAGGTACCCAAGTGTTGCATAATTTTTCGGTTTTTAAAACCAGCTATATAACAGTATTCGTTTTTACTGTTCTTTGATAATATGAGAAATTACAAAGTGCTTGGAATACGTATTACTACATTGCACTGTGGTTATATGACATATTATATATATATATATATATATATATATATATATATATTATATATATATATATATATATATACACACACACACACACACACACACACACACACACACACACACACACACACGTGTGTGTGTGTGTTGTGCCGAATAGGTAAAACTGGTCAATTAACAAGAACTCATTTCAAATTAAGACGTTTCTAAAATTTTCTCTAATGTCTAAATATATATTTTTTCATTTATGTTACTGTAAAAAATAATAATTTTGTATCAAAAGATCCTTAGAAAACTTATCTAACCTTATTATAACTATCGTACGGGTTCTTAAATGGAGATATCGTAGGTTGAAAGTAGACACACTTGTAGGATGGTAAATATATTGTCAGACTGAGATGAGGGATGGAGCCCCAGCTGCCTTGCCTGTCTACGCCTGTATGGTCTGCCGCCGAGTGAGACCGGGACAGAGGGATCACTGCCCATGTGTATCCCTATGACGTCACACAAAGCCAAAGGCCTACGAGGGATCTCGTGTCTAAAGCACAGGGATGATACTAATATGCTATGCTATATAATACTGGGAATACAGGGATCAGCAACTATGCTGACAGCTCGGTCATGTTACGTATGTCGTCCCGACATACACTACTATACTATAGGCTGAATAGGCAGGCGGATCTGGGCTGATTCTATACAATAACAAATTCATATATAACTTAGAACTAATGGATGGTACAACATGATTTTGACGTAATGGGTGTTAACGTAATCATTACAAACTATAAGAACAAATCATTATACAATATGGATGGAATTGATCGATCGATCTGTATTCACGCACTCTACGGATTCTGAGGAAGAATAATTATATACAAAGAAGTGTTTAACAGAAAGGCAGATTCGGTGCACTCAAATCTAGACTGTTAATTCTCAGAATACGGAGGGAACGTGAACACGAAAATTTCTGACAAACTGATCAGCTAATAATAAAACACACAGTTGACAAATTCATTCATCTCGGACATCTAATTATGCAGGCTGTTTACACTTAAACCCAATTCTGCGAGGGTGAGGTTTACGTATGCAGAATGGTTATCATCTCTGGGAGGATTGAATTCCTCTGCAATGGCTAACACATGCCTTGACAGAGAGATCTGAACGAGTATCTACAAAAGATACAACTACAATCACTAGTGACTGTGGAATTACTAATTCATCTGCTAGGAGTACTCAACTCGACTATTCGATACAGTAATTCTTGGCTCATTACTAAGTCACTAATGGGTACTGGTGGCTTCACAGTAAGAATAAGCTCTTCCTGGAGCAGGAATCGAATCACACCAGAACACAAGGGATCGGTTCTCTGGGCATTTTTGACATCCTCGACAGTAAATGGAGGATCTGCAGTAACTACACTAACGTGTCGTGATAAAGCATCTGCGACTACATTTGACTTGCCAGGTAAATTTTCAAAAGTGGAATTGAACTCTTGGATAGTCAAGGTCCATCTGGCTAACCTTCCAGTAGGCTGTTTGTTCTGGAATAAAGGTAACAGTTCTTCCTTACTGGAGGAAAGAACAAACTCGGTGGGGTGGATGACTCCCCCCGGTTGAAAAAAAATTAACGCTATAACACGCAATATGAGCAAGGGAGAACGAATCTACTATCTCAACTGCAAGCACAGGAGAAAAGAAATGAACACGGTCAACAATGCTGATATTCAATCTGAGTCGCACACAGTGACACGAGGTATCAGCTATAAAGAAACTACACTTACAACGTTAACATGTGAAAGTTACTCGAGAAATAACTTCTTACAATGCACTGATTACTGTCAACTAGGATGGGATCACCATCTGGAACATTAGGAACAACAACAGACACTCTAGTGAGAACACTAGCTGTAACAGAGACGTCTTTCTGCAGACAGCATGTCACATCAACAAGAGATGGCATTACTAGTTCCAAGTAATCGTTTTCTGACAAGGCATCCCCTGTGGAGAAACTACTACTCGAACTAGCAGTCATTGCAGGGATAGGCTGTGCACTCAAGGCAGTCTGAGTGTCCTCGGACACTTGAGGCAACGGAACACTATCCTGCAAGTCTGAAGGTATAGGTGGAACACTAATGGGAGTGACAGAATTACCAGTGCCTGACCGCTTGGGTACGCTACTGGAAATTGCATTGGCTTGTAAGGACTTAATGTGTACATCATACTCTGCAGCAGTATGACAGATTTCTGATCCAAGCTGGTAACCCCAGAATGGAACGATTAAGTCATCTATTTGGGCATGCCATCGGTACGGGTCGAGCACAATGCGTAAGTCTCGCATGGAAGCAAATCCCAGAAGAAGGTCACCAGGGAAAGTAATCTGGTCGACAACAAGAAAAGCAGCAGTAAAGTCTCTGCCTTGGATAGTAAAGGTGAGCGAAGTCTGACCTCGGACTCGCAGAAGAGAACCAGCTACTCCACCAAGGAAGGTTACAGTAGTTGGTTCAACGAGGAGGATACGTCGTAACCGCTTCTCTTTAAACAAGCTAGACCTAATGATATTAACTTGCGCACCAGAGTCCATGAACACATGAACGGGCGCATTATGGACAGAAGCTTGTACTAATGGACCAATCGTTGCATTAGAACTCATATGCAAACAGGAAGTTGAGTTATCATCGGAGAAAGCATCTTCTACTTCATCCCCAAATTCCTCTACGTCAGAGACGTGTGAAGCCACATCATCAGCAGGATTGTCATTCTCGAGACTGCTTAAGGCTTCAAAGGAATTGTGAACGGGGATGGCGTACTCATTATCACTTGCCGTCACCATTGGGCGGTTTGACTGGGGCGCTCTAATTCCCCCGAATTGGAAGAATGAGCCTGGTTCTGATTAGACTGTGAACCACGCCGTCTGTTTCCTCTCCTGGCTCTGCGGTTGGAACGGCCATGGAAAGATCTAGAGTACCGCATATTGTAGAGCGCATTGCACTCAGATGTATCATGTCCATGAATTCTATGATGAGTACAGTAGGGAAGATCTGACTGGTACTCATCATCAGTACGACGCTTCTTAGGGTAACTGTCATAACAATTACTAGCGATATGACCACGGAAACCACAATTGTAGCAAATTATTTGACTGTGGTTACTGTACGTACTATGGGTGTTACGGGAATGATAGCTCTTAACACTTGCTTTGGATGATGAGCGTGAGTGATTGCGGTTGGGAGGTTTGGTAGTAGCACAAACTAAAGGAGGTACAGGATTGGACAAGGTGTTTGGCATAGACCTACGATAAGGGAAGGATCCCTCGGGACACAAATTTCGTACATGGATTAGAGCTTTAAGCGGTCCCATATTAGCATCTAGCGGACTTGAATTGTACACATACTTAGATGTCGGTGGCATTAGTTGTTTAACGACTCCAAATGCAGCTAATCTGGCAAATCCATCAAGGGCTGGTTTATCACTATCGTTAAGATATCTTGAATTTTGGCCTGCTTTAACAAATGAGGACATTAGGTTATTGAGACGGAGAGCAAACTCCTCTAATGACTCTTCTGGTCTCGGGGCTGTGCAAACTAATTCTTTGAGAACAACGAACGGGTCGGTTTCTCGCACTGGTTCAAGATAATTGCGAATTAACTGTTCATAATCTTGCCACCTGGTCAGATCTTGGAAGTCCTTCATACGAATTAATTTAAATACATTTGAGGCAGCTGAAGAACGGGCTAGACTCTCCTTTCCGATACTTATTAAAAGACTCTCAGATGGGGGACCATCAACTGAAGCGTCAGCTCTGGCTCTAACTGCAGTAAACCAACCTTCAAGGTTGTCTGGGTCACCATTGAATAATGGCATAGCATCATACGGATCACGAGTGAAGTTACGCAGGCCAGAAGTCTGAGTATGTCTATCGTTTGATACGGAGTTACTCGACTTTTGGGCTGACACATTAATGGTTGTACTAGCAGCAAGTGCTGAGGCATCGCTAGAGAAAACTTGAGACATGTTTGCAAAATGTAAAAACTAGAATTTAGAGAACAGAGAAAATGATAACTGAGGAACACACAACACAGTGAACTTAAATGGAAGAAAATGCTTAACTATTCTGCATAAGTAATTAAAAATTGACAAGTTACACAGTAAGCAAAGAACTCACACAAGAATAATATGCAACTTAACAAACACTGAAAAATCAAGAGAGCTTGTACTTTGCTCAAATCTAATATGCTCAACTTTTACTTTAAATTGAATAAATGGCACAGTGAGTTGTCTTTACTTTCAATGCAACAAGGAAAATACACAATAAAATAATAAAATGGACTCAATAAACTTGTGCAAAAATTAAAACAAACACACAATTCACTGAAATTAAAAAAAAAAATAAAATGACAGACAGAATAAAATACTATGGACAGAACAGAGCATAAGAAACTGCACTGTAATAAACTGTATTGCACAATACTGCATAAAATTTTCTGCAAGAAAAACTTTAATAGCAACACAATATTTGCACAAGAATTATTGCAAAATGAGTCAATGTGCAATAATAAAAATTATAACACACAAGAAAAGAAATATATCAAGGAATGAACACTTTAACTCTTAACTGCACTTAAACAACAAGCAAAAGAACAATTTACTTTAGAAGGAGAACTTAAAAATTGCACTAAGAGTGAATTTGTTCAATAAAATATGAAAAAAAATAATAGGTGCAAAAAAAAACACACAACAAAAAGAAATACAACACTTACAGAGATGCAGGGCACAACACATCAACATAAACACAGTACTAGAATTTTCTTGCAATGAAACTTGATGTGTGAAAAATTTTGTAAAATTGAGCTCTTGCTGGGACTTTAAAAATGGCACTATTGTCTGTGGAAATAAGACAAATTAAACACTGGCTGAATAAAGGAATATGAACACAAGAATGTTCAACACACAGGGAACAAAAATAATAAAATTACACAAATGCTGGGAAGAAAAAAAATTAACAGACAACACTGAGTTGTGATGCAGAATATGAGGTGAAAAATTTACTGAGTTAATACACTGGAATTCTGAAGTTTAAACACAAGTTCTATATTGCTCATATGTTGCACACACAACAAAGGAAACACTAAGTACTTACTTCAAGTGTATAAAAAGATACACAACACAACAGATATAAAATAATGCACGAAAATTAACACTGAATTAAGGAGATTAAAAGAAATGAATGCAATCAGTACATGATAAACACTGAGTCTGATCAAGAGTCACTGAATGTCACTAAGAGAAAAATTCACTGGGAACACAAAAGAAATGTCTCAACACTCGCAAATGTCTCTAAAAAAAAATATTATAGCTGTAACACTTGAAAAAAATGAGATTGATGGATTGTTTATATCGTCTTGCTGCTGTCCTCTGCACAGATGATCGTAGAATTGCGCTTAAATCGGCGAGAGACAACACACAGGAGGCTTTTAAAGATGGCGCGCCACACTCTAGCTCTTGACCCCCTATGTGGTCCTTAAAATATGGTGCTACAACCCTTAGCAGTGCACCAAAACACTGATGAGGTAGGCGAGTTGTAATGGCCGACTGTAGTTGGGTTTGTGGGTAATGGCTGAGCGAGGCGTCTGAGACCGGCAATGGTGCGACACACGTGATCGTGAGTGGCTGGGCTTATGGGTTGAACGTCGTAAGCCTCACTGAGAAAACCCACACTGCCGCGAAGATAATTCTAAGCCGGCTGGCTTAGAAGAAACCCACGAAATACTACAACACCACAAGGATGACAAGGAGCACTCAGAATGCTTGGAACTTGAATCACAAGCGATGAAGGCTACTCATGTGGCTTGCTTGAGTACTGGGGTAAGACACCTGGGTTAGTTGCTAGCTGGCTTATCTTAACCCTTCACACAGAATAGCTTGATAACTTCACACGATGAGCACAGCAGGGGTGGAAGCTGGCTTGGCAGGCAAAATAATTGGATGGAGTAGGCTAGGCTGGACTGGACTCGGGTGTTCTGACTCCCCCACCACAGACTGGAAGCTGGCTTATTTTGCAAACTCGGGTCAACCCCTCGGGAGTAATGCAAAAGCAGATAACCACTAATACAAAGAGACTGACCAGTGAATAATGTAGAAGCTGGTAGAGTAGCTGGCTTGAGGTAGCTGGATGGGGTGAACCTCGGTAGGCCTACTGGTAACACGAAATGGCCGTCTTGCTGGTCGACAATTTTATCTCCAGAAATCGCTGTAATCGTCAGAATTACAGGCCCTCCGCTGCCACCATTTACCGTACGGGTTCTTAAATGGAGATATCGTAGGTTGAAAGTAGACACACTTGTAGGATGGTAAATATATTGTCAGACTGAGATGAGGGATGGAGCCCCAGCTGCCTTGCCTGTCTACGCCTGTATGGTCTGCCGCCGAGTGAGACCGGGACAGAGGGATCACTGCCCATGTGTATCCCTATGACGTCACACAAAGCCAAAGGCCTACGAGGGATCTCGTGTCTAAAGCACAGGGATGATACTAATATGCTATGCTATATAATACTGGGAATACAGGGATCAGCAACTATGCTGACATAACAAGCGGAATTTCATTTAGCCTGATCCAACTAAATATGTCTTAGACAAGTTTACAGTAATTTAATAAACAAACACATTGAAATATATTTTTTTTTCGTCGGGTTCAGAATTATTTTTTTTTACGAAATTATTGCATACTCAAATTTTTGCTTCAGAAAGAAGAGCGTTGCTACTTAAGCCAAATAGCAAGTTTTACCTATTCGGTACGACATATATATATATATATATATATATATATATATATATATATATATATATATATATATATATATATATATATATATATATATTATATTATATTATTGTACCCACGGAACCAGTGGTATTAATCAATAACAACACTGCACTAGCCAAGGAGTCGTACCCATGCTGTTTTGGCCCGCCTCATGGTGAGAGAAAACGCGTCATACGTTTTCTCACCATGAGGCGGGCCAAAACAGCATGGGTTCGACTCCTTGGCTAGTGCAGTGTTGTTATTGATTAATACCACTGGTTCTGTGGGTACAATAATATATATATATATATATATATATATATATATATATATATATATATATATATATATATATATATATATATATATGTGTGTGTGTGTGTGTGTGTGTGTGCGCGCGTACGTACTCACCTATTTGTGGTTGCAGGGGTCGAGTCACAGCTTCTGGCCCCGCCTCTTCATTAATCGCAACTAGGTCCTCTCTCTCCCTGCTCCATGAGCTTGATCAAACCTCGTCTTAAACTTATGTATGGTTCCTGCCTCCACTACGTCACTTTCCAGAATATTCCACTTCCTGACAACTCTATGACTGAAGAAATACTTCCTCACATCCCTTTGACTCATCTGAGTCTTCAGCTTCCAATTGTGACCCCTTGTTTCTGTGTCCCATCTCTGGAACATTCTGTCTCTGTCCACCTTGTCAGTTCATCGCAGTATTTTACATTTCGTTATCATGTCTCCCCTAACCCTTTATATTTCGTTATCATTACTACCCTAACCCTCCCCTAACCCTCCTGCCGTCAAGCCGAGTTCCCTTAATCTTTCTTCGTAGGACATTCCCCTTAGCTCTGAGAAAGTGCAAACCTTTGCACTTTCTCTAATTTTTTGACGTGCTTGACCAGGTGTGGGTTCCAAACTGGTGCTGCATACTCCAATATGGGCCTGACATACACGATGTACAGAGTCTTGAACAATTTCTTACTGAGGTATCAGAACGCTATTCTTAGGCTTGCCAAGCGTCCATATGCTGCGAAAGTTATCTGGTTGATTTTCGCCTCAGATGTGCTCGGTATTATACTCAACCCAAGATCCATTTCCTTAAGTGAGGTTTGCAGTCTTTGGCCACCTAGCCTATACTCTGTCTGTAGTCTTCTTCGTCTTCACCGTTCTTCATGATTTTGCATCAGGCGGGGTTAAATTCCAGGAGCCACTTGCTGGACCATGATTGCAGCCTGTCCAGGTCACTTTGTAGTCCTGTCTGATCCTCATCCGATTTAATTCTCCTCATTAACTTCATCTGCAAACAGGGACACTCCTGAGTCTATCCCATCCGTCATGTCATTTACATATACCAAAAACAGCACTGGTCATAGGACTGACCCTTATGGAACCCCGCTCGTCACAGGTGCCCACTCTGACACCTCTTCACGTACCATGACTCATTGTTGCCTCCTTGTCAGATATTCTCTGATCTATTGCAATGCGTTTCCTGTTGTGTGTGCCTGATCCTCTAGCTTTTGCATTAATCTTTCGTGAGGAACTGTGTCGAAGACCTTGCAGTCCAAGAAGATGCAATCTACCCACCCTTCTCTCTTGTGTTGTACTTTCATTACTTTGTCATTTAACTCCAGCAGGTTTGTGACACAGGGTTTCCCTTCCATGAAACCATACTGGTTGTAGTTTATAAGCTTGTTCCTTTGTAGGTGCTTCACCCCTCTCCTCCTGATAATCTTCTGCATGACTTTGCATACTATACACGTCAGTGACACTGGTCTGTAGTTTAATTAATGCCTCGTGTCTGTCTCCTTTCTTAAAAATTGGGACTACATTTGCTGTCTTCCGCACCTCAGGTAGCTGCCCAGTTTTAACGGATGTGTTGAAGATTGTTGTTAGTGGCACACAAGCATCTCTGCTCCCTCTTTAAGGGCCTTTAAGGGCCCAAGGAGAGATGTCTGGTTCCACCGCCATTGCAGCTTCTTCACCTCGTCGGCTGTGTGTATTTCATCCAGCTCATGTCGGTATATCCTATGTTGGTGTAAACCCCTATTCTGATTTCCTGGAGTCAATTCTGTAAATAGCTTCTTTAAATCTCATGTTGAACTCTTTACATATAGTTCTTGGCCGTTTCTTGTGAACTCCCCACCTTCCTTCCTCAGCCTAATTACCTGGTCCTTGACTGTTGTTTTCCTCCTGATGTGACTATACAACAGCTTCAGGTCAGACTTGGCTTTCGATGCTATGTCGCTGGGCCTCTCTCTTTACATGTGCATAATAATTTCTAGCTCTTCGACTAATTTCTATATTATCCAGGGACCTTTTTCTGCTGTACTTTTTCCATTCTCTAGCATACTTAGTTGTTGCCTCCCCACACCTCTGGGTAAACCAAGGGCTCGTTCTGGTCTTCCAATTACTTCTGTTGCCCTTGGCAACAAACCTCTCCTCTGCCTCTTTGCATTTTGTTGTCGTTTACTGATTTTCCTACCAATTTTCTTTCCCACTGAACCTCTTGCATGAAGTTCCTCATGCCTGTGTAGTATCCCCTTTCGTATTTTGGCTTTTCCCAGCAAACTCCTGTTACCCTCTCCACTTGTAACTATTTATTCGAAGCTCAGAACATCGTGATCACTAGCTCCAAGGGGCCTTTTGTATGCAATACCGACAAGTTGAAAATTGAGACACATGTGCAACATCTGGGCAACTTTATTGTAAACAAATCGCCATCCAGTGCCGATAAAGCCACTGGATGGCGAAACGTCTACAATAAAGATACTCAGATGTTGCCCATGTATTTCAATTTTCATCTTGCCGGTATTGTATACCATTCATGAACAACTTGTCAGACACTGCAACATCATGGAATCTTGGTTCAGAGGACATCTACATGCCCTTCTTCCCAGCTACTACAGCTACTTATACAACTTACCCATCCCTTTGGTTATGATCACTGGGAAATCCCGCCTACCAGTAACTATGCCCTCGTCTGCTACCCATTCTTTTCCACCTGTCGTTAGTATATAAGCACCAGCCTTCTTGTCTGTGCTCCAGAATCTTCATGGCTACGCTGCTCTTCACACCAACTCCAAGGCTGCGGGACTAATTACCTCATATTTTATATATAGTTCTACTGTCTTCAAATTATGTCCTAGAATCTGTATTGATAAAACCACTGAATGGCGAAACGTATACAATACCCAGATGTAGCATGTGTCTCAATTTTTAGGCCTTTTATTCGTGATGTCCTGAATGTCTGAGCAACTCAATGTGAATACGAGGTCCAGTCTTGCTGGTTCATTCTCACCTCTCTCTCTCTGGTAGTGTCCCTAACATGCTGATGCATGAGATTTTCCAGTACTACATCCATCATCTATGCTCTTCATGTTTTGGGGCCCCCCATGTGGCTCCAAGTTTTCCCAGTCAATCTCATTGTGATTGAAATTACCCATAACTAGCAACTCTGCTCTACCCATGTGAGCTTTTCTGACCACCACAGCTAGTGTGTCCACCACTGCTCTGTTACTCTCTTCATATTCTTCTCTTGGTCTCCTGCAGCTCTCTGGTGGGTTCTACATCACTGCAATTACCATCTTAGGTCCCCCAGACAGAACTGTTCCTAATATGTAGTCCCTTCTGCCCATTCCTTCCATTTTCTCAAATTCCCATCGATTTTTAATGAGCAGTGCAACTTCTCCTCCCCTTTGCTCCCTCTGTCTTTTCTTAGGATCTGATATCTGGGTGGGAAGATTGCATCTGTTATCGTCCCAGTGAGTTTCATTTCTGTGAGTGCTATGATGTCTGGGGACGTCTTCCTGATTTTCTCATGCCACTCCTCACATTTATTTGTTATTCTGTCTGAATCGTATATCAAACCTTCAACTTCTTTTCTAAAACTGTGGTCTGGGGAGTACATTGGTGTTGGGGGGGGGGAGGTGACCTGGCAGGGAAATATGAGGGGTTGCTGTGAGGGTTGAGTTTATGAGGGGGGTGAGGGTTGTGGGTATGGTGTGTGGGTTTTGGGTTAGATTGTTTGATTACATTGGGTTTCTTATGGTTGAAGGCTTTCTGTAGGTTGTTCTGAGGTTGTATTTGCTCTTCCTCCTGCCCATCTTTGCCTCTGTTTCCTCCTTGCATTGTTTTACTCTCTCTTTCAGTTTCTGCCTTTCTTCTTGTGTTCTGTCATGGCCAAGGTACACTAGTATGCCAATACTGTTTTGAGCCGATTCTACCTTGAAATTCATTTTGACTGGTTACTTTTTTTCTCTTGCAAACTCCCATATTCTCATAAAATTTGTCAGCTGGGTCAGGTCATCCCCTCCTATTGTGTTCATGATATTTTCAATTGCTTTTTTCTCCCCTTGTCTTCTTGCTTCATAAGTTTCCCCTTCAACTTTCTGGAGCCCATAACAAAGACTGACCTCTCCCTTTCATCCTCCCATTGCAGGTCGCTTTGCCTCCCCTGAGTCGATTTAATTGTCTCAATTGCAGCTTTCCTTTTTTCAATCTCTTCTGTATCTGATGTCCCTGTGCCCAGTGGTCTCACATTTTGCCATCTCAGCTTTTACTGGGCACTGCTGTGGTCTGTTAGGGCCTCTGCATATAGCTTAGCTCTTTCATTTTCTTCAGTCCTGGTATGCTCATCTTTTTCCAGGCTCCATGGTGGTCTGGTAGGGCCTCCATGTACAGTATACCTTCTTTGTTTCCTACAGTCCCATCGTTTGTGACTGATGTAGCAGTTTCTGATGTCATGCCCATCCTGCTCTTTGGTTCTTTAGATGTTTTCAGATTTTTCAGTTCCTCTTCTAAGCTCTGTATCTTAGCTTCTACTGCTGTGGCTTGTAGCTCCCTTTTCCTGCTCTCTGCAGCTATCCTCTCCTTCATTTTCTTGGTAAGTTCTTCTACCTTTCTTTCCTACTCATCTTCCCTTTCCATGAGCTGTGTGTACTCACCTATTTGTACTCACCTATTTGTGGTTGCAGGGGTCGAGTCTTAGCTCCTGGCCCCGCCTCTTCACCGGTTGCTACTGGGTCCTCTCTCTCCCTGCTCCATGAGCTTTATCAAACCTCATCTTAAAACTATGTATGGTTCCCGCCTCCACTACTTCACTTCTAGTCTATTCCACTGCCTGACAACTCTATGACTGAAGAAATATTTCCTAACATCCCTTTGACTCATCTGAGTCTTCAACTTCCAATTGTGACCTCTTGTTTCTGTGTCCCCTCTCTGGAACATCCTGTCTTTGTCCACCTTGTCTATTCTGTGCTGTATTTTATATGTCATAATCATGTCTCCCCTGACCCTCCTGTCCTCCAGTGTCGTCAGGCCGATTTCCCTTAACTTTTCTTCATAGGACATTCCCCTTAGCTCTGGAACTAACCTTGTTGCAAACCTTTGCACTTTTTCTAATTTCTTGATGCGCTTGATCAAGTGCAGGCTCCAAACAGGTGCCGCATACTCAAGTATGGGCCTGACGTACATGGTGTACAGTGTCTTGAACGATTCCTTGCTAAGGTATCGGAACACTGTTCTCAGGTTGGCCAGGCGCCCATATGCTGTAGCAGTTATCTGGATGATGTGTGCAACTGGAGACATGCTCGGTGTTATACTCACCCCAAGATCTTTCTCCTTGAGGGAGGTTTGCAGTCTTTGGCCACCTAGCCTATACTCCATCTGTGGTTTTTTGTACCCTTCTCCTATCTTCATGACTTCGCATTTGGCGGGGTTAAATTCGAGAAGCCAGTTGCTGGACCAGGTGTCCAGTCTGTCCAGGTCTCTTTGAAATCCTACCTGATCCTCATCTGATTTAATTCTCCTCATTAACTTCACATCGTCTGCAAACAGGGACACTTCTGATTCTAACCCTTCCATCATGTCGTTCACATATACGAAAAATAGCACTGGTCCTAGGACCGACCCCTGTGGGACCCCACTCATCACAGGTGCCCACTGTGATACCTCATTACGTACCATGGCTCGTTGTTGCCTCCCTGTTAGGTATTCTGTGATCCATTGCAGTGCCCTTCCTGTTATGTGCGCCTGATCCTCTAGCTTCTGCACTAATCTCTTGTGAGGAACTGTGTCAAAGGCCTTCTTGCAGTAAAAGAAGATGCAATCAACCCACCCCTCTCTCTCGTGTCTTACTTCTGTTACTTTATAATAAAACTCCAGAATTTTTGTGACAGAGGATTTGCCTTCCATGAATCTGTGCTGGTTGGCATTTACACTCTTTCAGGTGCTCCACCACTCTCCTCCTGATAATCTTCTCCATAACTTTGCATACTATACACGTCAGTGACACAGGTCTATAGTTTAGTGCCTCTTTTCTGTCTCCTTTTTTAAAAATGGGAACTACATTTGCTGTCTTCCATACCTCAGGTAGTTGCCCAGTTTCCAGGGATGTGTTGAAGATTGTGGTAAGTGGCACACACAGCATATCTGCTCCCTCTCTAAGGACCCACAGGGAAGATGTTGTCCGGTCCCATTGCCTTTGAGGCATCGATGTCCCTTAGCAGCTTCTTCACCTCCTCATTTGTATTTATGTCATCCAACACTTGTTGGTATATTCCTTGCTGGTGTCCCCATCTGGTCTGTCCCCCCAGAGGCCTTCCTGTCTCCACTGTAAATACTTCCTTAAATCTCATGTTGAGCTTTTCACATACCTCTTGATCTTTTCTTGTCAGTTCTCCACCTTCTTTCCTCAGCCTTATCGCCTGGTCTTTGTTGTCTTCCTCCTAATGTGGCTATACAGCAGTTTCTTGTCAGACTTGACTTTCGATGCTATGTCGATTTCATACTGTCGCTGGGCCTCCCTCCTTATCTGTGCATACTCGTTTCTGGCTCATCTACTAATCTCCTTATTTTCCTGGGTCCTTTGCCTCCTGTACCTTTTCCATTCTCTGGTGCACTTAGTTTTTCCTCCCTACACCTTCGGGTAAACCAAGGACTCTCTTTGGTCTTCCTATTATTTCTATTTCCCTTGGGAACAAACCTTTCCTCTGCCTCCTTGCACCTTGTTGCTACATATTCTATCATCTCGTTTACTGATTTTCCTACCAGTTCTCTGTCCCACTGAACCTCCTGCAGGAAGTTCCTCATACCTGTGTAGTCCCCCCTTTTATGGTTTGGCTTTTCCCATTCAATTCCAGTTACCTTCTCCACTTGTAACCCTACTATATATTCAAAACTCAGAACCACGTGATCGCTAGCTCCAAGGGGCCTCTCGCAAGTGATTTCCTCAATGTCTGAACTGCTCAGGGTAAACACAAGATCCAGTCTTGCTGGCTCATCCTCCCCTCTCTCTCTGGTAGTGTCCCTGACATGTTGATGAATGAGGTTTTCAAGTACCACATCCATCATCTTGGCTCTCCATGTTTCGGGACCCCCATGTGGCTCCAGGTTTTCCCAGTCGATCTCCCTGTGGTTGAAATCGCCCATTGCCAGTAGTTTTGCTCTGCTCGAGTGAGCTCTTCTTGCCACCACAGCCAGTGTGTCCACCATCGCTCTGTTGTTTTCTTCGTACTCCTCTCTTGGCCTCCTGCAGTTCTGTGGTGGGTTATACATCACTCCAATGACTACTGTATGTTCTCCAGACTGAATTGTACCTACTATGTAGTCCCTTTCTCCAATCATGTCCATGCCTTCCATTTCCTCAAATCCCCATTGGTTTTTTATGAGCAGTGCAACCCCTCCTCCCCCTCTACTCCTATCTTTCCTCAGTATCTGATATCCCGGTTAGAAAATTGCATCTGTTATTGTTTCAGCGAGTTTCGTTTCTGTGACTGCTATGATGTCTGGGGATTTCTCGCTGATTCTATCTTGCCACTCCTCATATTTATTCGTTACTCCGTCCGCGTTTGTGTACCAAACCTTCAGCTTCTTTTCTATCACCGTGGCCCTGCGAAAATGTTGGGGTTGGGGAGTGAGAGCCTTAGTGGGGGCCTATGGGGGCCGGTGGTGTGGGTGGGGTTTGTGATGAGGGGGGTGGGGTCAGAATGCCTATAAGGGGCAGCTGTTGGGGTGAGGTTTTTCATATGGCATATGGGGATTGGCGGCAGAGAGAACAGTGTGTGGGTTTTGGTTTAGATTGCTCAGTTGCGTTGGGATTGTCGCGGTTGGAGTCTTTCTGTGGGAGTTTCTGCAGGGTGTGTTTGCCCTTCCTCCTGTGTCTGGGTCCTGCTCATCTTCATCATTGCCTCTCGTTCCTCCTTGCGTCTCTGTACCCTCTCTTTCAGTGTAGTCCTTTCTTATGTTCTGTCGCCATCGAGGTATACTCTCTGGTACCCCGGTTTGTCTCTCAGTCGTGTGTGTGTGTGTGTGTGTGTGTGTGTTCGTCCAATTGTGAGAGTCGAACTGGAGGAGCAGGGCACCCATTTCTAAATACTAACTGCCTATTCTTATATGTCTCTAAATTCATATTAAAAAAATAGCAAAATTCTTAACCTAGTTCCTACAAACATAATTGATTTTAATATCTAAATATAGAATAAATATAACAGCCCATTAACAGATCTCTGCAGAAGCAGGAGAAAAACAGTGAGACGGTCCCTCAAGAAAATGTTTTACAGGATGACAATATACACTAAACAAACACATTCAGAGTGACAACATACAACTCGCACAGTCGTGGAAGGGAGAATAAATCTCTAAGTAAACAAAACGCCCCCAGTGGAAGAAGAGCTTCACCTCTCCTTTAAATAAATTATTACAGTTTTTATCCACCTGTCATCTATGCCAAATTTTCACAACACCAGCAACATCACTCATCTATTCATCCTCTCCTGATCCATAAATACCACAAAAATCTTTCTTTAATCCAAGTACTGAACACCTGTGAGTTTTTAAGGAAACACGTATTCCAATTCTCGCTTTTTCCTTTTAAATTGGCCTCTTTCTGCCTTCAACCATAGTTTCTATCATACCATAATGCTCATACTTTTGTTAAATGTTTTTCTTGAAATACGTTAAACAGTATTTTTCCCTTTGATTCTAACACATTTTCTTTACACGTTTCCCACCATACTAGGTAACCTTGCAAGCTTTTTTGCCATCTTCAGGTACATTATCTTCTCTCATACGGTCACTGGAGAGATCCCTCGATCATTCACTTAAGTTATCCTTCCTTGTACAGCATTTTTTCTTCTCATACAAATACAGACTTTTATTTCCTTATCACATTATCATTTTACACCATCATTTCAAATATTTTATAAGCATTTTTGTTTGTTAATTCTGAGTGTTCAGAATTGATATATTATGTTGAGATGATACGAAACAATTCGGATTTCAGTGAATTCGTGAGAAAAATATTCTGGAGTGTCCCTCGCCCCATCAGCGTCAACACCAGAAGAAAACTCTTTACAGGGACAAAATGTTTTGCCCAGAGAAAAATATAGATTTTGAGGAGACATATATACACTCGTTCTCGAGCTTCATTAATTTTAATGACAAGGAAGCGGCCTCGTAATGTTTAAATGCATTTTTGTTTTCTGATGGCTCAGAGACTCACAGTGCGAAGAATATTAATCTTTTCTCTTTGTAGTTTGTCTGTCTGTCCATCTTAGCAGATGGATGAACGATAATTATTCTTTTCTTATGTTTCTGCACAAAGCTGGTGACTAGGAGGTGATAAGTAAGACACTACTAATCTCTACTAATGAAATGCCTGCGACGCTGGCTTCAACAGTCGAATACAGGGATGAATCACACTGCTGGAGGCATCAGCGTTGATGAAAGACGAAATAAACAAGATAGAGAAGTAGTGTGAAGTAATCAGTCCATCAATCTAGGTGTGAGTTGATCAGTATCTTTGCCTGTATACCATTTATAATATAAGACTAAGAAGTGACACGCCTTCAATTTCCGTCATTCTTCATCAGGGACTGCAGGCTTAGGACACAAGCTGTACATGAATGGTATATAATACCGACAAGACGTTTCGCCATCCAGTGGTTTTATCAATATAAATTCAAAGGCATAATTGGAAGACAGAACTGTATACAAAAGATGAGATGATCAGTCCCTCAGCCTTGGAGGAACTGATTACCTCATCTTTTGTATATAGTTCTACTGTCTTCCAGTTTTGTCCTTAAATTTGTATTGATAAAAACCACTGGATAGTGAAACGTCTACAATAAAGATACCCTGATGTTGCACATGTGTCTAATTTTCAGGACACAAGCTATCCTACACAAATCCCCCACAGAAAATACCTCCAAAGTTAATGGTATCTTCTGAAAACTAATGTCATGGTTTGAAAAATGACAGATGCAGTACAACGCGGACAGCAGTAAAGTCCTAATCCTTGGTCGAAATGTGTAAAACAAGGCTAACAGAATACTTTGGTTTATAACATGAATTATGAATAACAGGAGTCCAAAAGTTATTTAACAGTTCTGTATATCAACTGAAAAGCCCTATTTGCATTATTCAGCTCATTATTGTCGCACTGGAGAGCATTGAAGACTGAAAAAATAATCCATTGAATAAGGAATATCTCATACAAGGACAGACTGAGAACCCTGATCCTACACTCTCAAGAAAGACGTAGACTGAGGGGAGGATATCATTGAGTAATGTAAGTGGATATGCAAAAACAAAGGCGATATAAAATCCTGAGAATATCGAATCAAGAAAGAGCTGAAAATAAGTAATTTGAAGCTCTTCGGCTGAGTGGTTACACCGTTGGGCTCTTTATGTGTATGGACCACAGTTCGAGTCCTGTCCATTCCTCTGTTTATTCGCTGACCATTGTTCATTACGATTTATCTTGGGTTTATGTACTATAATGCTTTGAGGGGAATGACACCAGATGAAAGCTTTTTAAGCATTAAGATGAGACTGTAGGGTCACAGTCTGCCCTGCCAATTAAACCATATCACAGAAGTGATGATTGAGTAGTTACTGCGTTTAACTTGTTAAGTGCATGGACCATGGTTCTAGGCCTCTTTCATTCTTGCATTCCGATTTTCCATATCTGGGGTTTATGACCTATATAGCTCTGAGGGGTTTAAGAATACAAGTATCATGAAAGTTTCTAGGGCTGTGGGATAAGATAACGTGTGCTGTTTACATAATATATATATATATATATATATATATATATATATATATATATATATATATATATATATATATATATATATATATATATATATAATGTCGTGCCGAATATGTAAAACTGGTCAATTAGCAAGAACTCACTTAAAATTAAGTCCTCTCTAAAATTTTCTCTTATACGTTTAAAAATATTTTTTTTTCTTTAATGTTAATGTAAAAAATTTTAATTTTGCACCAAAAGAATCTTAGAAAACTTACCTAACCTTATTATAACAAGAACAATTTATTTTAGCCTAACCCAACTATATATTTTTTAGATTTGTTTATAATAATTTAATACTAAACAAACACAGTGAAATATATTTTTTTCGTTAGGTTCAGAATGATTTGGGGTAAATTATTGCATACACAAATTTTCACTTGTCCTATATGGCAAGATGAGCGTTGCTATTTAAGTCAAGATCGCTAGTTCTGCCTATTCGGCACGACATATATATACATATATATATATACATATATATATATATATATATATATATATATATATATATATATATATATATATATATATATATATATATATATATACCTCATTCAAAACCTAACCAATTTATATAAAACATATGTAAGACCAGTAATAATAATAGGCAAGTGCCTGGGTATTATTCCACTGTTGTTGGTAGCATCTCCTGGAGTGTTAGTATTTCATAAATATTGATAGATTTTGTAATGAACTCAAATAGTATAGCAGTTCTTAGCATGTACAGTCAATGGAATAAATAACATCGCTGTAACTCTTGCAACAAACAGCATAAAACATGTGCAGAAACTTGGCCCTTGCAGCCACGAATGAGTGAGCGCATTTAGCGTCTGTGGGAAGGAATATCCTTGCAACACCTGCAACACACCTTGTTCAAAGGTCTTTTGATGCTGCCACGGATCAGTTAATTGGGAAGCACATTTGTAGAATTTGTAGGTAGGATCAACTGACTTTGCAGTCCTGGAGGCAACCATGCCTACAATGATTCTGTCTGTGAATATAATAACGAGAGAGAGATTAAATTTCATGTCTAGAGAGCCTCTGAAATTCGAAATGAACTCCGATCCACGTGTTCTCTATCTAGTTTATAGAAATATATTCAGTAACCGAGTGATTGGAGAAGGTATCCCGTATTGCGTAACCCCAGCTCCCTGTACCTCAATGCACACGAAAGGAATAGTGCAGGGTGTGGCCATTACCAAGTTTTTAGTGTTAAAGAATGAACATATCCAGAACAGAAAACCGTTCTTGAATCTTGCAACATTCTCCCTGAAAACGTTATCAAGGCTCACTCAACACGTAACATCGAGGAGTAACAGCCAGTAACGCCACCATCAAAGGTCTAATCTAAACAACAGCTGGCGTTGAAGCCAACTAGATGAGGCACTCAGAAGTTATTGCATGAAAATAAAACTAGAATTTCAGTGTGCCCAATTTCTTCCATAAAGAGAAGACAAATTGAGATCCACAATTGCCAAAATCAAACCACATTATTTTCCAAGTAATACTGATGAGAGTTTAAATTATAAGAAATTAAGAAAGTTATTTTTAAGTTTTGGATAAAGCACAAAATTTTTGTAGATGAATGGTTCACAGAACCAACATGTTGTTAACTTTGACACATGTGCAACTCTTGGGTATCTTTATTGGGTACCTTCAATAAAGATACCCAAGAGTTGCACATGTGCCAAAGTTAACACAAAATTTTTACAGTAGTCTTGAAGGATTCCTGTTGTCGTGTGCATATAAAAGTTCATTTTGCAGATTTTATCTAAAATAACCAAGAAAAAGTCAACACTAACTTACTCCTGATCAAAAGATATAGTTTACAGTTATTTAATATAAATCAGTTCGATTAATAAAAGAACTTACAGTACTTAAAATCAAGGAGAAGCTACAGTTAAGTAAAGCACAACAGAACTAAAAGTTTCAAGACGATAACGAGAGTCATACTCCAGTTATTCTAAGTAATGCAATAAAATTTGCATCTATACACCCTAAACTTCCCTCAATAAACGTTTTACTAATTTCATAAGATAAATCATTAGATAAATGCTAGTCTGAGCAGCTTTGTTACAATTCGGGGTAACACAAAACCAATAGCAAATGGCGCCTGTAAAATGGAAAGCATTTAGATTCGATCCAAGGACAGGGCAGATAGTCTGTTTTCTCTGAGAAATCCTCCCTAAATCTCATGCTGAGCTTTTCACAGACTTCCTGGTCATTTTTTGTGAGCTCCTTTCCTTTCTTCTTTAGCCTGATTACCTGGTCCCCGACTGTCTTCCTCCTGATGTGTCTATATAACTACCTTGAGTTGAATTTGTGTTTCAGTGCTATGTTATTCTCAAATTGCATTTAAGCCTCTTTTCTTATCCATGTATACTCGTTTCTGGCTCTTTGTCTCACCTTGTTTTTCTTAGTTCTTTGCCTACTGTTTTTCCTATGATCTAGCACATTTGGCTTTGGTTTCTCTGCACCTCTGAGTAAACCATGGGCTAACTCTGGCTTTTATCGCTCCTTGGTACAAACTTTTCCTCCTGTAGTTCTCTTTTATGAAGTTTTCTTTCTCAACTTTCCGCTCTGCTTTACTCTCCACTGTTACTTCCTCAAGTTATTCGAAACTCAGGACTGTGTGTTCTCTAGTACCAAGGGGACTTTCATTTGTAAAATCCTTTATGACAGAACTACTCAGGGTGAATACAAGGTCCAGCCTCTCTCTCTGTCTCTGTCTGTCTGTCTGTCTCTCTCTTTCTACCTATCTCTTTTTCTCTGGTTGTATCCCAAACATGCTGGTTCCTGAAGTTGTCCATTACCAGCTTCAGCTTCTTAGCCCTCCACGTTTCTGGTCTCCAGTGTGGCTCTAAGTTCTTCCAGTCAATCTCCTTCTGTTAAAATTCCTTACCACCAACAGTTTTGCCCTGTCCATATGGGCCCTTGAGATCACCTCAGCCAGTGTATCCACCATACTCTGCTGTTTTCGTCATATTCTTGTCTTGGCCTCTTGTTGCTTGGTGGAGGGTTGTACAAAACTGCTATCACCACTTTGGAACCTCTGGTCTTCAATGTACCTACTATGAAGTTATCTGCTTCCTCTCTGTCCATTCCTCCCACCTCCTCAAAACTCCACTGGTTTCTGATAAGAAGTGCTATTCCTCCTCTGTTCCCTTGGTCTTCCCCACTGGCTATCATATTAAAAGATAGCCAGTGGGGAAGATCGTGTCTGTTATCATCCCTACAAGCTTTGTCTCTGTTAGTACTATAATGTTTAGGGATGCCTCTGTGATTCATTCGTGTCATTCCTCACCATTATTTGTTATCATATCGGGATTGGTTTACCATACCTTCAGCTTCCTTTCCATCATTGTAATCCATTTCGTGGGTTCCTGGTCCTTGCCCATGGGTCATGGAGGTGAAAGGGGTTGGTGTAGGGTAGGGGTATGGAAGGGAGGGATTTTGTGAGAGGCAGCTGTGAGGAAGGTATTTGTGCGGGGAGTACTGGGGATTGTAAGAGTGGAGTATGAGCTATTTTGGGTAATTATGCTAGGGTAGGAGCAGGGATTTGTGGTTGAAGGGTGATCTGCAGATGGTTGTGCTTCGTGGCCATCCAGAAGCTGAGCTTCTACACCTGTCGATGCATGCCATGTCTCTCTTTCCTGCCTCTAGCTTCTTTCTTCCCTCTCTCAGTTGCTCCTCCACTTTTCGTTAGTCTCATGATACAATGAATCTCCTTGTCCACCGCCGGTTGTACTTCGTCATAAGTCCTTTCTTCAGCCCCGCTGAAGCTCTCCTGCAGCCCGCGCACGCGTGTGTGTACTCACCTATATATACTGACCTGTATGTGGTTGCAGGGGTCGAGTCATAATACCTGGTCCCGCCTCTTCACTGGTCGATACTAATTCACTCTCTTCCTGATCCATGAGCTTTATCATACCTCTTCTTAAAGCTATGTATGGAACTTGCTTCCACTACTTCGCTCTCCAGATTATTTCACTTCCTGACAACTCTAAGGCTAAAGAAATACTTCCTAACATCCTTTATGACTCATCTGGGTTTTCAGATTACAATTTTGTCCCCTTGTTCCTGTATCCATTCTCTGAAATAGTGTGTCCCTATCCACCTTAATTCTTCTCAGTATTATACATGTTGTTATCATGTAACCCCTATCCCTCCTGTTCTCCAGTGGTGTCAGGTCGAGTTCCCTTAATTAACCTCTCCTCGTAGGACAAACCCACTCAGAGTGTGTGTGTGTATCACTTAATTGTGCTCACCTACTTGTGGTTGTAGGGATCGAGCCATAGCTCCTGGCTCCGCATCAACACCACTCGTTCGTGGTTACAATAATATATATATGCTGCTCGCAGGTTAGTACACCAAACAGGGATGAGAATGAAATTAGCCTGAAAGCTCCCATACCACCGTATGTCCTCGGACCAAGAGTAACATACCTAGCTGGGATGGGTGCTAGGTTGTTGTAGGATTTTGTGGTCCTGTGGGTTAAGGCATCATGTGGTTCTCGCTCACAATGGCGGGCCAGTACAAAATCGGTTCGAATCCTTGGCTAGGATAGTGTTGTCATTGATCAATACCACTCATTCGTGGTTACAATAATATATATATATATATATATATATATATATATATATATATATATATATATATTATATATATATATATATATATGCAAGACAAGACACAGGGGGTGGAAATCTTTAGCTAAAGATCGCCCGTCTGCTCAAGTACTTTCACACTTCTCAGTGCGTCATCAGGAGCTATGCAATGTTGCATGTGCAACAACAGGAGAAGTAGGGTAAGTTTTCAGAGTATGGGAGCGCGATAGCAGCAACAGGTCTGAGAGAGAGGCAAGCGGGAATGTCAACCACACACCGGTCCCCCCACACCCAACCCTAAATGGGGTCGGGTGTAGGCCCACAGTTTGCAGACAGCATGAGGTAAAATAACTAGAAGATAATTAATAGCCTGGAGGTTACCTGGAGGTTATTCCGGGGATCAACGCCCCCGCGGCCCGGTCCATGACCAGGCCTCCCGGCGGATCAGGGCCTGATCAACCAGGCTGTTACTGCTGACCGCACGCAGTCCAACGTACGAGCCACAGCCCGGCTGATCCGGCACTGAATTTAGGTATCTGTCCAGCTCTTTCTTGAAGGCAGCCAGGGGTTTATTGCTAATTCCCCTAATGTTTGATGGGAGGCTGTTGAACAGTTTTGGGCCCCGGACACTTATGGTGTTTTCTCTTAGTGTACCAATGGCGCCCCTACTTTTAATTGGGGGCATTTTGCATCGCCTGCCCAGTCTTTTACTTTCGTAGGGAATGATTTGTGTGTGCAGATTTGGGACCATTCCTTCCAGGATTTTCCAAGTGTAGATTATGATATATCTCTCCCTCCTGCGTTCCAACGAGTACAAGTCAAGTGCTTCCAAGCGTTCCCAGTAGTTAAGGTGCTTGACAAAACTTATACGTGCAGTAAAGGATCTCTGTACACTCTCTAGATCTGCAATTTCACCTGCTTTGAATGGAGATGTTAATGTACAGCAGTATTCCAGCCTAGAGAGAACAAGTGATTTGAAAAGGATCATCATTGGCTTGGCATCTCTCGTTTTGAACGTTCTCATTATCCATCCTATCATTTTCTTTGCACTTGTGATCGTGGCACTGTTGTGATCCTTGAAAGTGAGATCCTCAGACATTACTTCTCCCAGGTCCCTTATATTATTTTTCCGCTCTATTGTATGGCCAGAGTTTGTAGTATACTCTGTTCTAGTTATTATCTCCTCCAGTTTTCCATAACGGAGTAGTTGGAATTTGTCCTCATTGAACATCATATTGTTTTCCGTTGCCCACTGGAAAACTTTGTTTATATCTTCTTGGAGGTTAACCGCGTCCTCAGCAAATGACAGCCTCATGCAGATCCTAGTATCATCCGCAAAGGATGATACGGTGCTGTGGTGTATATCTCTGTCTATGTCTGATATGAGGATGAGGAATAAGATGGGGGCGAGTACTGTACCTTGTGGAACAGAGCTCTTCACTATGGCAGCCTCCGATTTAACTCTGTTGACCACTACTCTTTGTGTTCGATTTGTTAGGAAAGTTGAAGATCCATCTCCCCACTTTCCCAGTTATTCCTTTAGCACGTATTTTGTGGGCTATTACGCCATGATCGCATTTGTCAAATGCTTTTGCAAAGTCTGTGTATATTACATCTGCATTCTGATTTTCTTCCAGTGCATCCAAGGCCATATCATAGTGATCCAGTAGTTGTGAGAGGCAGGAGCGACCTGCCAGTCCTAAGCTTCTAACCGCTGGGAACAGGTGATGTGATGTTAAAAGTTATATTACAATAGTGGAATATTCAGGAATATTCTATAATGTTCTGCGACATTGTCTGACAAAATGAGGGATGTTTCTTTTTACTTCGTGAGTTAGAAGGTTGTAACTGAAGGTATGTAATGATCCACTATTGTAATGTAACTTTATGTCACATGGCCTGTGCCCAGCAGTTAGAAGCTTGGGGCTGGCTATTAACTATCTTCTAGTTATTTTACCTCATGCAATCTGCAAACTGAGGGGCCTACTCCACCAGCCCCACATGGAGTGGGGTTGGGGGGACTGGTGTAGGCCTTCCACAATGCTGTTCTATTCTTCAACATTTAACATAAAAACAGCAGTGTAAGTTGAGTACTCAGAGAGAGGACAAAGCTCCCTGGAAAGACGTTTTCGAGTAAAACTACAGTTGTAGGTTTTAATAAATAAATAGATTCTACGAGTGTCATTCAACTCCAGTAAATAAACAAAGGTTATTTCAAAGAGGTAATTACACAAAAATCGGACGAGCAAAAACAATGACTATAGTGATGCAAATTCTAATTATCTACCTGCAGCTGCCAACGTACACAATATTAACTTCCAGTGCGTGTTATGTTTACTGCAAGAGCGACCTATGCTAACCATGCAAATTTAGTAGCAAAACCATATAATACTGTGCTTATGCTTGGTTGGTTCTGTGTCCGGCTTTACTGTAGTCAGTGTGTAAGAGGATTTAAATGGTGTTATGCTTTAATTTCTCTCTAACAGACGTACAATGTTCACTTGTGCTACAAATACATACACACACAAACACACACACACACACACACACACACACATGTACATTATATATATTTATATATATATATGTCGCGCCGAATAGGCAGAATTTGCGATCTTGGCTTAAATAGCAACGCTCATCTTGCCATATAGGACAAGTGAAAATTTGTGTATGCAATAATTTCGCCAAAATCATTCTGAACCTGACAAAAAAAATATATTTCATTGTGTTTGTGTAGTACTAAATTATTGTAAACGTATTTATAATATATTTAGTTGGGTTAGGCTAAAATAAATTGTTCTTGTTATAATAAGGTAAGGTAAGTTTTCTAAGATTCTTTTGGTGCAAAACTAAAATATTTTACATTAACATTAATGAAAAATATATTTCTTATTATATTCACACCACACATTGCCCTCAGACATGACATCTCCACTGCCTCCAGCCTTCTCCTCGCTGCAAAATTCATCACCCATGCTTCACACCCATATAAGAGCGTTGGTAAAACTATACTCTCATACATTCCCCTCTTTGCCTCCAAGGACAAAGTTCTTTGTCTCCACAGACTCCTAAGTGCACCACTCACTCTTTTTCCCTCATCAATTCTATGATTCACCTCATCTTTCATAGACCCATCCGCTGACACGTCCACTCCCAAATATCTAAATACATTCACCTCCTCCATACTCTCTCCCTCCAATCTGATATTCAATCTTTCATCACCTAATCTTTTTGTTATCCTCATAACCTTACTCTTTCCTGTATTCACCTTTAATTTTCTTCTTTTGCACACCCTACCAAATTCATCCACCAATCTCTGCAACTTCTCTTCAGAATCTCCCAAGAGCACAGTGTCATCAGCAAAGAGCAGCTGTGACAACTCCCACTTTGTTAAACATATAAGAGAAAATTTCAGAAAGGACTTAATTTTAAATGTGTTCTTGCTAATTGACCAGTTTTATATATTCGGCACGACATTATATATATATATATATATATATATATATATATATATATATATATATATATATATATATATATATATATATACATATATATATATATGTGTGTGTGTGTGTGTGTGTGTGCGTGCGTGTATGTGTGGGTGGGTGTCGTGCCGAATATGTAAAACTTGGGATTTTGGCTTAAATAGCAAAGCTCTTCTTGCCGAATAAGGGAAACGAAAATTTGTGTATGCAATAATTTCGCAAAAATTATTCTGAACCTAAGCAAAAAAATATATTTCATTGTGTTCCTTTATTATTAAATTATTGTAAACTTATCTAAAATATATTTAGTCGGACTGGGCTAAATTAAATTGCGTTTGTTATAATGAGGTTAGATAAGTTTCCTAAGGTTCTTTTGGTACAAAATTATTAACTTTTACATTAATATAAATAATATATATATATATATATATATATATATATATATATATATATATATATATATATATATAGATATGTCGTGCCGAATAGGCAGAATTTGCAATCTTGGCTTTAATAGCAACGCTCATCTTGCCATAGAAGACAAGTGAAAATTTATGTATGCAATAATTTCGCCAAAATCATTCTCAACCTAACGAAAAAAAAATATTTCACTGTGTTTGTTTAGTATTAAATTTCTGTAAACAAATCTAAAATATATTTAGTTGGGTTAGGCTAAAATAAATTGTTCTTGTTATAATAAGGTTAGGTAAGTTTTCTAAGATTCTTTTGGTGGAAAATTAAATTTTTTTACATTAACATTAATGAAAAAAATATATCTTTAAACGTATAAGAGAAATTTTTAGAAAGGACTTAATTTTAAATGAGTTCTTGCTAATTGACCAGTTTTACTTATTCGGCACGACATATATATATATATATATATATATATATATATATATAATTATTGTAACCACGAGCAAGTGATATTAATCAATAAGAACACTGCTACCAGCCGAGAATTTGAACCTATTTCGTTTTGCCCCTCCTCATGGTGACCGAAAATGACTCATGACGCTGTAACTCACGGGACCACGTAATCCTACAAGAACCAAGCACACAGCAGAGCTAGGTGTTTACCTTGGTCCGAGGATATACGGTGATGTGGGTGCCTCTGAGCTACTTACATTGTACTTCCCGTTTGATGTACAAACCTCACGAGCCTCTGCTGTGTGCTTGGTTCTTGTAGGATTGAGTGATCCCGTGAGTTAGAGCGTCATGTGTCATTTTCGCTCATCATTAGGCAGGCCGAAACGAAATGGATTCGAATCCCCGGCTGGTCGCAGTGTTGTTATTGATACATAACAACAGAGAAAGAGAGAGAGAGAGATAGAGAAACAGTTGTAGTAGTTTGTGTGTATGTCTACTTGCTATATTGTATAAAAAACATCACATGATTGTACACCACAAATAATATATGAGCATGTGCATTTCACTATAAATTGTAAATGCCGCATGTAAACTGTAGGGCGTATATGCCGATAATTCGTTGATAATCTACGATAATCGTTGGTAGAGAGCGTCAGTGTAATGGCTAGTTTGTTTTCATTGGAAGAGTTATGATAGGATGTGAGGGGAAGTCACCCCAACACCTCTCACTCTCACTCACTCACTCGACCCCTGCAACCACATATCGATGAGGACAGTCACACACACACACACACACACACACACACCTATGCGCACACAGATACACACACACGCCCACGCACATAATCACATACACGTTCTCTCTCTCTCAATATTATGAAGAAAGTCTCCAAGCATTCAATCGGGTTTTTCTTTTCGGAAACGTAGAATATAAATTCTGATTTAGACTTTTTAGAGAATGTGTATGACGCACTTAAACATGATGAACTATTTGACGTGTTCAGGGAGTCCATAACTTGAAACACTGGAATAAAACCTGGAGGCGGAAGATGCAACACAAAGGTATGTAAAGTTTATCTTCACCAGCAAAATTATTGCAGAGTGGACTAAACTGTGAATGTTAAAAGAGCGTAGACAATTATGCTCTTCATGAAGCAGCTGGACAAGCTCTTTGCAATATTGGATTCAACTAGACACATCGTGCTTTAATAGGAAGAGTTGCTAGGGGTTTCTGGACCAAAGTTCTCGGTATAAATCTACTAGTCATGATTGATAGGTCAGCTCATATTGTGTTACGTGTCGGTAAACGTTATATAGTTATCGTGACAAGCCGAGCATAGGTTATGATGGAAGACACTTGTTTGCTAACTTAATTACTTCCTAAACCTACAATAAACCAGTAATAAACCCACAATAAACCCATACGGACCATCATGAACATGCAATAAATGGGGCAATCTGAAGTCAACAGTATCTCGTTGTTTATTCAGCATTTGCAACAGGGCGTGTAGGTTACATCAAAGCAAGCGAGACAATAATAGTGAAAGTTGCGATAGTCATGGCAGAACTGGTGGTAATCAGAAATAGTACCACTGGTACACACAGTTCTGTGAATAGCAGTGGAGTAACACCAGTAGTTAAGACAGGTAGGTAGGTAAGGTTTGTCAGGAAACGGGACAAGTGTTTTCTGACGTTGGTAATAGTCATATGATGACCCGCAGTTGGACCTTTTGGTCATCTGACAGAGGCGTTCCGCTTGCTTGCCGGTCCACCTTTTAAAAATTATGGTCATAGTTCAAACCATTTTGTTCTAACTAGTAGTAAAGATAGTAATAGTGTTAGTTCAGAAAGGGCAGTTGTAACCCACGTCTTCCATTGAGTTCCATCTCACCGTGCCAGTTTTCAAATATGGTATGGGATATTTTTTCCAAGGTTTTCATACCGGCAGTGACCAAAAGTAGGGGAGAGTAGGGAAAGAGCCTTGTGTTTTTCTACACCTTACTTATACATAGTTCTTCTCACCACGTAGCCTCGGTGTGGCGTTCCAAGTTTTCTACTATTTGTCTTTCCCATGTACTCTTTCTTACTCATTCCCACTCATTCTCTCTCTGTGTCTCTCTCTCTGTCTCTGTCTGTCTGTCTCTCTCTCTTTCTCTCTCTCTCTCTCTCTCTCTCTCTCTCTCTCTCTCTCTCTCTCTCTCTCTCTCAGGGTTTGACAAGGTTAGGTTAAGGATCCCTAGCTTTATTGACAAGCTATTTACAGGTTAAGGATTCCTAACTTTATTGACAAGCTATTCACAGGTTACCTACATCAGCTCATTTCAAAGCATTTTTATTGTTATAAGACATATAAGTAGGGAACAGTATGAAGCTGGAGCCATCTTTGGGCCAGTATTCTCATCTGATCAACTGATTTTATCTCGTTGACATCATAATGCTGTACGAATGTGTTCCATAATCGAGTCATCCTGGGAACAAATGATTCTCTCTCTCTCTCTCTCTAACTTCCAGTTCACACCGAAGTACAACTCCTCACAAAATTAATAAACTAATAGCTAAGAGCATTAACATAAGTAAGGCAAAGTATACAAAATAGGTCCGGAAGGTAAGTGGACTCGTCTCTCAGTTGTATCTTCCAGTGAAGGTAAATGTTATGGTGATACCCGCAAGATGTGGATAAAGATACTTATTTACGGTTCTGGACATTTATCCCCTCAAGGAAGGTTCCTTGATGTTGGTGAGGGGCTCTTGATTTAGGGAATTGGATCTGTGCTCCAGTTCCCCGAATTAAGCCTGAATGCCTTCCACATCCCCCCCCCCAGGCGCTGTATAATCCTCCGGGTTTAGCGCTTCCCCCTTTATTATAATAATAATAATCAGGACATTTATTAAAGGAAACATTTTACCATGAGTGGTTTCTTCAGTCCCAATTCTGAGAGAGTTAAGAAAGGAGAACATATAGAGGCGGATATCAGGTGGCAAGTAGTAGAGGTAGTAGTAGAGCTATGGTGAGATTGGTAGAGTTTGAGAAAGATCGGTCAGTTTGGGCCTGTAGGCCTGTAGGTTTCAAATAGGTATCACGATACGGCCGTCTCTGAAATGGGTAATATCCTGTTCAAGAGTTTGGATATGGTATAACTGCCTTACGTCTGAGTGACTGAGTTACTAACAGCTATTAACACTTGTCCTGTTTCCTGATTAACCTTACCTAACTTAACAGCTATTAGGGCGCCTACTGTACACTTTCGTCTGCATAAATCTTCCTGAATGGAGAACGCCTGGCCCCATTATGCTTCGTAGGGTGTTTAACATGATCTCCCCTCATCACCCTGCCTCGCCCTCACTTGGCGTCCAGGCATCTTAGAATCAACAAGGCCTACTCCTCCCTCCCTCGCTGGGCATGGCCCCCAGGGGCAAGAGCAAATAAAGATCTTCGCAAATAAAGAAAGAAACCTCCGAAGCTTTATCATTTCTCTCCGCTTGCACAATGACGTAATTATTCCAAGATAATAGCAATACAATCTCCCTGGCGTTTTGCACCAAGTTTGGAACGGAAGTTTAAGAGTTAGTGAGTATTTTATAAAGTTTTCCTCAAGTATGTTGCACATGCTAACTGCTACGTCACTCACCGGCAGAACGATACATGCGGGAGGCTGTCCTTCAACTTGGTTGGTGTCAGTCTTGTTGAGGATGTTGTCGCACGTTTCCTGCAGTCATGTACGAATTTTAAAGGGAAAGAGTGTAACAAGCTGAATGAGAATGTACGCCTTTCTTCGAGGAACTGCGGACTGGAAATTCTGTAAGCTCTAAGGAAGATGTCTATAACTACTATTCTTCAAGTGCTGGTGAGAGAAGAAATGCTGCAATTCGTCCTGGTAGTTTGATTTGGGTTACGCTTTAAAAGAGAGTCTGTTTTCATATGAGAGTAGCAAGATGTCGAGAAATTTCAGTTGATTGTCCTCTTCTAGAGTAAAGTCAACGGTAGTGTTGATGGTGATGAGAATGTCATGCACTTCAAACTTTTGGCTATGATGAGAGGGGGGGAGGCAGGAATTAGATTTTTTTCTAATTATCCATTTTCAATGAAATTTTTACTGTGATTTAAACAACTCTTGAAACCTGCCCACTGTAGTTATTATGAAGCTTGCATTGAAAATTTAAGAGAAAAAAATTATTGGCTGCTTTATGGGGTATTTTTCGATACACTTTTTGCAAAACAGGGTTAATAGACAATGTTCTAGTTGACTTCACATGAAAGATAATGGTCACGGTAGTTGTATAACAACGGGGTATTATCATTGTGTCAGTATTTTGTCTTTTAAAAAAATGTTGAAATTTGTTGTTTTTATTTTTAATGATTTTTGGGAGAAAAAAATCAGTAAAACAAAACGGTAAAGGCTATTGCAAATTCCAGTTAGATCTATGTAAAACCATCATTTCTTAATAATGTGTGCAAAAATCAAGACGTTGTATAAAGTAGTTTTTGCAAAAAGCATATCGAAAGGTAAATAACTTATTACTGAGAAAACTATGGACATCGCGTGCTGTTAGTCCCCAGAGCTCATACTCCCACTCTTCACAGCAGCCCACAGGCGACTGAACAGCTCTCTTTCTGAATACTAATGTGGAGTCGACTGACAAGATCCCATGTTGGGTATATACAAAGAAACAATCATAAAAATCATAATTTTTGCAGTAAAAAAATAAAAGAAAAACACACAACATGGCATCTTGTCCTCTTGATGACAGCTACAACATAAAAATAACATTTTTGGAAAAAGACACTTTAGAAATATGGTAGAAACAAACTGATTGCATCAACATATTGCCAGATTTATGCACTATTTTTCAGTAAGAAAATATTTTTTCCAAAAAATTTCCATTTTTTTTTTTCGGAATTCCTGCCTCCCCTCAAAATGTTATCTATGAATCGGATACAAGTAACCGATTTAGGAATGGTATTTTTACAATGGTCTTGAGAACACACAGATTTTCAGTACACATAATTATACATTATGAATAAGTTATCCCACTGATTCAATTTTTTTTATCGGAAGAGACATTCTGCAGTTATTTCACAGTAACCGGTTCCATTATTTATCTTGGCCCCAAAGAACTTACACAACTTAAAATCAAGACTAAGTTTTCTTTCATAAAAACGTGTCAGCACAAAGCATTTAAAGCCGACTAGAAGAGGCATTCTCCAGTTATTTTTCATAATCTAATAAAATGTGTACTTACACAGCCAAAGAATAAGAAATGCTTCATCTATTCCCTGAGATGGATTATCCATTAGAGATTGATGTTCACAATTGTTATGTATTAACTAGGAGGGGGAGAAAATACTAAATTATGAGAAGTCATATTACGCCTGTGGAATGGAAGTCAGATTCGATCCATGGAAGGGTTGAATAAGTTCAGATACTTGGATCAAGAGCCCGTTATCAGCTTCAAGATATAATATAAAAATGTAAAATAATATTATACATATTTCGAAACTAAAAGTAACAAAATGAACATACTAGACACTCCATTAACAAAGGCAACCTTCTTCGAGGTAGATGGTATTCTCCAGTTATCACACGAAGCAAAATGTGGATATGGCCAGTGTAACTGTTCATATAGAATTCTCACATGTAAACATCCTCATGAATCTTACCCTTAGGCAAGATTCATGGGGATGAAAATGTGAATCGGACTGAATAAGGCATTCTCTAGTAAACCACGGAAATTTGCGAGAAGGAAAAGAAAAATGTTTCTGAGAATGCTCAAAAATCGGAGAGTCTATCCTCGAATTATTCTTTTTCAGTTTTCTTTTCTCATTTATACAACACTGAAAATTCTTTGCAATCCTGTAAGAAAAAAAATAACCAATATTTATTGTTAATTTGATTCTAATTTGAGAAACTGGCACCCAAAATCAGTACAAAATACATATAATTAAGAAATTCTTCATTTAGGATTTGGAGCCAATCAGAAGAGGCATTCCCTAGTTACTACAAGACAAATAATTTATTTAATAAAACTGGCTAATTCAAATTTACACAACTTGAAGTGAATACCAAGCTTATTCTTAATAAAGCCAACCAACAATGAAAGTTTGAAGCCGATTAGAAAAGGCATTCTCAAGTGAAACTGACTTTTCTTTATTATTTGTATACAGATGAATATCATTATTTATTCAAGTAAGCTGGCGAATTTAGACTTATGTCTCACAACAACATGAACACGGCATTCAGTAAAATAAACTAGTAATGAAAGTTTGAAGCCGATCAAAAGAGGCATTCTCCAATTATGGTGCAGATTCCAACGATACCTTTCATTTATTTACCCGTTTTATTTTACAGAATTGACAAATTTGTCTATATTAGAAAAAAACTTAAGTACTGAAGCCTTTCAGGAAAATGAAATTTCACGCTATTTTACACATAAAATGTGCAGTTCTGCGCCTACACACATGAGTTTCATTCTATCGTCGTCGAATTAGGAGGCAACTCTCTTGAAGGGTATTGGAATTTACTCAAACCTTCTCAGGATGCGGAACGTGTTCAATAACTCGGATCATTGGGCTGGTGAACATACCAAGTGTTCCAAGAATTTGGCTCTAGTATCCGCACTTAATCTTTGAACATTTGAAGGTCTTATCGAGTTTTGTGCGAAAGAAAAACGAAAAGTTAATGGAAGAAAAAACAAATATCAATATAAAATATGGCAACCATTTAAAGGTCCCCCTTCGGGTATAAGCAACAACAGCGGCAACAAATTTTGAGATATCTTTAGGAATGTAGGATTTATTTTTTTTGAAGGTCCTTTATGTGATAATGGAGTATAGTTAAAAATGCAAAAAAAAAAACATATTATTCGTTTACAGTTAGAATATTTACATTATGATTTCTTCTATTGCAATTTCTTCTTGATTACCTATGTTTCATAAATCCTTCTTCCTTCTTATTCCAGCTGTGTATGCTTTTGGTATAGTTGTTATGGTGAACATAACAAGCTTTTATTATACAAACGAACTTAAAAAAAAAATCCTAAATGTGACAACAGTGAACAAAACCTTGAGACAGATTGAACTTGAAGTGTTTTGTATCAGAAGGAATATTCAAAATCCCTGCTATGTGCAATGGACCAAAAGCCTAGTAGAGAGACTGATAAAATTCCATGAACTAAATAATTTACCATTACCAGTTTGTTCAAGAATGGCTGGTTTGGCAGGGCGTGTCGGGCTGACCAGGCTGACCAGGTCAAGACTGAACAGGACTCAGTGTGAATACTTTGGGAAGATTACAGTGCAGCGAGAAAACATTCCAGTGCATCATTAACATAAATAGTGGAAGTGTTGTGTAGTTTGTGAAGGTTGGTAGTGGAGAAGACTGCCATGGACCCATTGTGCCTGGGTGACAACCACGTATATACAAACCTCGAAAGGCCTCCAACAAAGGCGCCATACTTCCAGTTAACTTAAAAATGAATACGTGTCGATGCATGGAATAATTAGAGAAATATAGTGTGGGAAGCATGTAGTGTTGAGAATAACGAGATCGAGATCAGTCAGTGCCTCCTCCCCCCCACGCCAGGGTGGAGGGACCAATCAGTGCCTCCTCCCCACGCCTCAGGGGAGGGGAAGAGGCGGGGTGTACTCAGTTGTGGTTGCAGAGGTCGATTCATAGCTCCTGTCCCCGCCTCTTCACTGGCCGCTAATGGGTCACTCTCCCTGCACCATGAGTTTCATCATACCTCTGCTTAAAGCTATATATGGATCCTGCCTCCACTACATCGCTTCCCAAACTATTCCACTTCTTGACAACTCTGTAACTAAAGTAGTACTTCCTAATATCCCTGTGATTCGTTTGTGTCTTCAACTTCCAACTGTGTCCCCTTGTTGCTGAGTCCCATCTCTTTCCACCTTGTCAATTTCTCTCAGTATTTTATATGTCGTTATCATGTCCCCCCCTCCCTTCTCTCCTGTCCTCCAGTATCGTCAGGTCGATTTCCCTTAACATCTCCTCGTAGGACATACCCATTATCTCTGGGACTAGTCTTGTTACAAACCTTTGCACTTTCTCTAGCTTCTTTACGTGCTTGGCTAGATGTGGGTTCCTAACTGGTGCCGCATACTCCAATATGGGCCTTACGTACACAGTGTACAGGGTCCTGAACGATTCCTTATTAAGATGGCGGAATGCTGTTCTTAGGTTTGCTAGGCGCCCATATGCTGCAGCAATTATTTGGTTGATGTGCACATCAGGAGATGTGTCTGGTGTTATACTCACTCCAAGATATTTTTCCTTGAGTGAGGTTTGTAGCCTCTGGTCCCCTAGACTGTGTTTCGTCTGCGGTCTTCTTTGCCCTTCCCCAATCTTCTTGACCTTGCACTTGGCGGAGTTGAACTCCAGGAACCAATTCCCGGACCAGGCCTGTAGCCTGTTCAGTTCCCTTCGTAGTTCTGGCTGGTCCTCGTCCGATTGAATTCTTCTCATCAACTTCACATCATCTGCAAACAGGGACACTTCGGAGTCTATTCTTTTCGTCTTGTTCACAAATACCAGAAACAGCACCGGTCCTAGGACTGACCAGTGTATAGGTGAAGATGAGGATTTTGAGCAGTCACATACCCACATTTTTCATGAAGTGCATGGGAAACAAATAAATGTTGTGCTTATTGTAAGTAAGACAGTGTGATCAACAGTGTGCAATCCCTGTGTAGTATACAGTGGCTACCCCTCACCCCTCGCCCCTCTCCCCGGGCTTGCCCCGTGTGTAGTGTACAGTGACCGACCCGCGCCTTTCATAGCCCTTCACCCAGGGCTTCCTCCACCAAACTTCCTGCGCCTCCACCATTCAACTCCCCCGCCTCACCCACCCAACTCCAAGCGACACCCAAACTGTAGAGGGTACTTTTCCCCTCCCAGCCCATCAAACCCCATTACGCTGGCGCCCTCCCATGCCCATGATGTCAGTAATGTCACATTATATCCTGGGTTCCCAGGAACTTCCACAGTAGAGCCAACGCCGTGGAATTCGACCACGAGGCAACTGTCAGGTGTGCCACAGGGAGTGTGCACTCAGTCCCTCAAATCTCAGCATCCGTGCACACAATGGATGTCTAAGCTCCCAGAGAGCTCCAGGTGGGAACAACCAACAGCCCCTCCCAGCAGACAGAGCTGACAGCTACCACGACTTCACCTCTACAGAAGACCTAAAATCTGCAATGAAATTAACGTCCACCGGGACGCTGACACACATCCCCAGAGCAGCTCTCCCTCAGGCTGCTAGCAAATTCGATGACCTTTTGAAGAAAGTCAACGATGCCCCTGCAAAACGAGGCCCCTGCAAACAGCAAATCCTGGCACAACTTACTGCAATTTCCAATGCCTGTCTGGCTGTCCCACCAATGAGGAGCAAGTCCCTAGTAACATGTGTTATTAGGGCAATAAATGCATTCCCTTGAGATGTTATTAATTTCTAATATATATTCATTGTCTTCTATTTTTCGTTGTATTCCAACAGATTGATAATTAATTTTCAGAGTGAACTCTATAATAATTTAGTAATCTTCATATTTTTTTTATATTGTCGTAATTCTTGTGATCTACTCATTCCATCTTTATCACCCTTTATTCAATATTTTACATAATTTGTTTTATGTGTCATTTTTATATAATTTATCTGCTACATTTGATTTTTTATATTAATGTAATATTATTGATAAGGTAACAAAAGGACCCTGTGAGGGAAAAGTTCAACAGATAGGAGTAACGAGCGAGTATATGGTGACGATAGTTTGATTGCCAGTCTGCTTGTTAAGGTAGGGTCAGTCTAGCTCCTGCTGTCCCCTTCTCCCCCCCCCCTTTTTTTTTCCACCCCAGAAGGTGACGTGTGGGGCTCGGACCAAATAGCAATCACTCGACTCACAGCTCCCAGCACAACTCTTGGAATGACAGCTCGGGTCACCTGCCAACCAAAGAAATGTGAAGGAGATGGACTGAAGTCCGGAGACGTCACTTTTTGATCTACCTACCTGATTAATTGTAGGCCACCGCAGGCAAATACCCCTCATCTTTGTAGTGGTAAAGAACCTGCGTTCCTGTCATCTGGACTGACTATTCAAGGCTATAGACTCTGTGAAGAACTAGTCGTTGGGTTGTCACTCAACACCGTACATATTAGCGTTGAATTCAAATGTAATTTTTCCATTTAATTTTTTATTTTTCTTTAAAGTAGGATACACATTCATGTTTCAATGTTTTATCTTTGCATTACTAAATAATAAAGTGTTTATCTTTGTGAATTATTTCTTTTTCTATTCATTAATTTTCCTGAGGAGGAGCCAGCCTTGGTAATACTCTCAGAAGTTACAGGGCAGAATAAGCCTTCACAGACCCCAATGGAAATAAGTCACTTGGTCTGACTTTTTTGGGTTATCCCAGGTTCTCTACATATATGCTGCTATGTATGATAATCTATGTAACTGTATTTGTGTATACCTGAATAAAGTTATATACTTTCTCATTTACTGAAAGAGTGAATGAGGGGAAATGGTATACAAACACATTATCAGAAAGCAAAACAAAATGGCATAAGTCGTGTATCGTCAAATTCAACATTACTAAGCTTTAAAGAGCAAAAAAAAAAAAAAGAGAAAACTGTCTTTGATTCTCAAACTGAGCCTTTAACTTCCAAGAAATTCACAAGGCAGAGTGATGAGTCTGCACACATTGATGCCTCAACGTCAAAGAACATGTATATCTTCTGTAGACAAAGTCAGCAAACCCTTTGCATGTGGCATTTACATTTGGTCTAGACAGGTGGGTGAAGAAATGTATCCTAGAACTGCACGATGAAAGGTTACTGGCAAAACCAAGAGTAAAACAGAGCAGCAGCAGCAATATCATGCTCAAAGCCTGATTAAAATCCTAGCCTGTAGATACACCAGGGAATTGCATTTGCAAAGCTAATCACATGCATTGCAACTAGCAATTTTCTATTTGAGGGCCATTGCAGCACATTAACAAGAACTGTTCCTCAACTATTGCTCCTGGACCCTTCCATGGAACGGGGATCCTCTTGTTATAGCGGTCAAAGAATGATACAGAAGAAACAAATCGTAAAAATACCCCGACAAAGATGAATGATATCAGAAATATAAAAAAATTACCAGAATTGTACACCACCATAGAACCAGTGGAATTGAAGAAGGACGTATTAAATGTGCCAAGAAATTAAACGGACACAATACCGTAAATGGAACAATACACAAATAATCCACACATAGGAGAATGAAACTTACGACGACATTTCGGTCCGCCATGAACCATCAACAAGTCACACACAAGCACGAAGAGTTCAGGGTGAAGGTTTGCCAGGACAGGTCCTCGCCCGGGTCTTCTCCGTGCGGTGACCCAGCAGTGTCTCCCGAAGGAGTGTCGGAATGTGTACAAGTGATGTAAAGTTTACAGCCCTTGGTAGGGGCAGCACTATGACATGGGCACGGTGGGTCTTTAAAGAATTAGACACCTTCATTTGTTGACGTATCGACATCCAATGGCTTTATCAACATTAATTCAAGGACATATTACCTCGTCTTTTGAATACAGTTCTGTAGTTTTCCCAATAAGTCCCTTAGCCTAAAAGTTAGCGAAAAATATTAGTCTTGGAAAATCCGAAGCACAGGCATGATATTGGTGTCAGATTCAGATTCTTTAAGACTCCAGTACTCTTGTCGTTATTATATACCATTCTCGTACAACTGAGTCTCCTTCAGGTCAAGTGGAGTACCACTTACAATTCTGTGTCAATGGAACGGTGAGCCTTCAATACAAGTGGTGTAGAAATTAGTCACAATCGTCGTCGACGCCCTGTAGCTGGAGTACAACACGTCTTGGGTTCAAGTGGTGTCAGGGTACACGTTCTCGTTGGTATGAAGCTTTACATCTCAAAAGTTCTGCTCCATTTGAGCCATTCCTGGCACTCGGGCTGTGGCCTGAGTGCCAGAGCGACTTAGGAGATTCTCAAGCCCAAGGGGAGCCAGAATATATACGAGAGGTGGGCGGAGACGGAGTAGTATAACGAAAGAAAGGAACAGTATTATTGGGGTAGTAGTGTTGGTGGTGGTAACAGTAATGGTGGTGGTGGTAGTAGTAGTAGTAGTAATACTACTACTACCACTACTACTACCACCACCAGTAGTAGTAGCAGTAGTAGTAGTAGAAAAAATAGTGTAACAGTCGCAAATTACAAGTGAATAGATAGTAGTAGTAGTAATAGTAGTAGCGGCAGTGTTAAAGGAGGTAGTCTAAGGGCAAGAGAAAAGAAGAGCACTGCAGGAAAGCTGGGATTTGGTCCTCCTTTCATGGGTTATTAGGTCTCCTGAAGAGTTCCCGTTTTCTCTCATTGGGGACAGTCATATCAGGCTCATGGATAGGGCTTTATTCTTGAAGGAAATGAATAGAAGGCAGAGTGTTTGCTTTGCTGGGGCTGGGAAGGAGAATATTGATAGCCGTCTTGACCACATTAAGAATGGTAATGGGATCAATTTCATCATCCGCCTCAGACCCAGAAGTAATGAAACCATAGCACGGGCGGGATTTGAACCCGCGGTCAGAGTGTCTGAGAACTCCAGACCGTCGCGTTAGCCACTGGACCAGCTAGCCACAATAAGATTCGTCCAACTAGGTATATTTCTACACCATATGAAGGTTAGCATAGGCACCACTGTAACCACAAATGCAAGCTTTTATAGACGAATCTCTAGCTAGCGTGGCCGTGACGAACTCTAGCTCAAGTCCCCTCACTGCCGTCAACATGACTCACGAAATCATAATGATACGATTGCAAACAAACCATAACACGGCGGGATTTGAACCCGCGGTCAGAGAGTCTCAAAACTCCAGACCGTCGCGTTAGCCACGGGGTAAACTGCTAACCACGTCATTTATCAAGGCAGTGCGCAACTACCCAATAATGGATAACTGTGTCCCTCTGCCCCATCATCGCAGGAATCACAGAGGTAGACCCAAGAAAAGTCCCACTGAAAACGAGAAAATCTGCGCACAGGTTAGCAAAAAAATCGAAGAAGGTAACACAGTGGGAGCAATCCGAATAATTACAAGTGACGACACTGTAGCCCCCAAAGATGAGACCACAGCCCAAGCACTAAGAGACAAGCATCCAACCAGGGACACCATAGCCATCAACAACAACCCTGAGGAAGACCCCATCACTGAACAATTAATTTTGCCAGAATCGGAAGTCTATAAGGCGATTGTGTCATTTCTTGCAGGATCTGCAGGAGGTTACACTGGAATTAGACCTCAGCACCTCAAAGAGATGGTAAATCCAACAACTGCCTGGCTGGGCGAATCCCAGAAGAAATTAAACCTTTCTTTTTTGGAGCCTCACTATGTGCGCTGAAGAAAAGGATGGGGGAATCAGACCCATTGCGGTTGGAAACACTCTTCGCCGTCTCGATGCCAAAGCAACAGTAAGAAACATTCGCCTAGAAGCTGCCACTTTACTCCAGCCATACCAACTGGGCTTTGGGGTCTCTCAAGGCAGTGAAGCTGCAGCTCATGCGCCAAGGGCCTACATCAGGGACCTACCAGAAGACTAGGCCGTAGTCAAACTTGATTTTAGAAATGCCTTTAATATGGTGAAGAGAGATGCTGTCTTCCCAGCTGTTCGGGATCGGTTCCCCCAGTCTTTTTCCCTTCATTTCAGCCGGCTACAGCAAGCCCTCAATTCTTTTGTTTGAAGAACATGAAATTCTCTCATCAGGTGTTCAGCAGGGTGACCCACTAGTTCCACTTCTCTTCTGCTTCGCAATAAGAGAACTAACTTCCAGCCTACGCAGCGAGCTCAACATCTGGTACCTGGATGATAGCACTCTGGCAGGTACTGAAGAGTCCCTGGTAGGGGACCTACAACTGGTGAAAACACAGGGAGAAGACTTGGGACTAATCCTCAATCCCTCCAAGTGTGAAATCATCACGGCGAACCAGGAAATAATCAATGCTGTGCGAAGAATCCTCCCAGAAGTCTCTACTACCACTCCGTCCAACAGTACCCTCTTGGGAACACCGCTGGGTCACCAGGCCATCGACACAGTCCTCAAGGACAAATTGAATGACCTGATGAGAATGGAGGAGAGAATAAGCAATCTTGATGCCCATGATGCTCTGTATCTCCTCACAAGTTGCCTAACTATTCCAAGACTCACTTCCTGAGGTGTGCACCCTCTTTTGACAACCCAATGCTCGACGAATATGACGCACACCTGAGGTCAACCTTTAAGAAGGCGCTGAACCTGTCACTAGAGGATCAGCAATGGGATCAGGCAACCCTCCCAGTGCGACTGGGAGGTATAGGGGTGCGCAAAGCAGCGTATGTTGCTTTACCTGCTTTTCTGTCTTCGTGTTTGGCTTCCAGTGCATTAGTCAAGAAGATTGTTCCCGAGCGCTTGAGAGACGTGGTAGGAGCTCAAGACCCAAGGTTTACTGAAGCAGCGATTCGGTGGGACACCCTTACAGATTCCTCCAGTAGACCAGCTCCTCTCAAAGAACAAAAACAGTCTCACTGGGACAAATCGATCATGGAAAAAATCGCTAACACAATGCTCTCTAACGCCTCAGGAAAGGACAAAGCTCGTCTCCTGGCAGTGAAGGCACCACACTCAGGAGATTTCCTGTTAGCTGTTCCCAATTCCTCATTGGGCACTCGACTAGACCCACAGGCCATTCGGATTGGTGTTGCTCTTCGCCTAGCCGCCCCCATTCTCACCGAACATAGGTGTATTTGCGGCAGGGCGACAGCTGATCAATTCGGACTTCATGGTCTCGTGTGTCACACAGCAGAAGGGAAGTATGCCAGGCATGAGGAGGTCAATGACATCATAAAGAGAAGCCTCGCCATAGCCCGTTGCCCAGCGCAATGGGAACCTAAAGTGCAGAGGTCTGACGGAAGTCAAAAGCGTCCTGATGGAGTCACTATGCTACCCTGGAAGGATGGAAAGCAGATTGCCTGGGACTACACCTGTGCCGCCACATTGGCAGACACCTACTTGCCATACTCCGTAGTGGAAGGAGGTGGAGCTGCTAGCCACAGGGAGACCCAGAAAATCCGCAAATATGAAGACCTTCCCCCTTGCTATAACTTCATCCCAATAGGGTCGGAGACCCTTGGAGCATGGGGCAAGTGTGCTCTAAAGTTCCTCAAAGAGCTGGGTGAAACTAAGGACCACAGGGCGACCAGCTTCCTCTTTCAGAGACCCAGTGTTGCGATTCAGAGAGAAAATGCCTGCAGCATTCTGGGCACGCGGCCCAGCGCCGGGAAGCTGGACGAAGCATTCGAGATGTAGCTCTGAGTTACCTATGTTGTTTTACTTTCTATTGTATCTTTGTGAATGTTTTGTCAATGTATTTTGTCTTTAAATAAAATATATATTAATTAATATAGGGGTGGTAGGAGAAAATTCTCAAACAGCTTCAGGGAGAACCTTGAGTTTTCCCTGAAGCAAGTTTATTCTTTTCTCTGAGGTTGAGGGTCCCTATGACAGTTCTAGAGGTGGTACCTCCCTATATTTTTTGTACTATATATATATATATATATATATATATATATATATATATATATATATATATATATATATATATATATATATATATATATATATATATATATTTTCAACAAGTCGGCCGTCTCCCACCGAGGCAGGGTGACCCAAAAGAGAAAGAAAATCCCCAAAAAGAAAATACTTTCATCATCATTCTACACTTTTACCACACTCACACATTATCACTGTTTTTGCAGAGGTGCTCAGAATACAACAGTTTAGAAGCATATACGTATAAAGATACACAACATATCCCTCCAAACTGCCAATATCCCAAACCCCTCCTTTAAAGTGCAGGCATTGTACTTCCCATTTCCAGGACTCAAGTCCGACTATATGAAAATAACCGGTTTCCATGAATCCCTTCATTAAATATTACCCTGCTCACACTCCAACAGATCGTCAGGTCCCAAGTATCATTCGTCTCCATTCACTCCTATCTAACACGCTCATGCACGCTTGCTGGAAGTCCAAGCCCCTCGCCCACAAAACCTCCTTTACCCCCCTCTTTCCAACCCTTTCGAGGACGACCCCTACCCCCTCCTTCCTTCCCCTATAGATTTATATGATTTCCATGTCATTCTACTTTGATCCATTCTCTCTAAATGACCAAACCACCTCAACAACCCCTCTTCTGCTCTCTGACTAATGCTTTTATTAACTCCACACCTTCTCCTAATTTCCACACTCCGAATTTTCTGCATAATATTTACACCACACATTGCCCTTAGACAGGACATCTCCACTGCCTCCAACCGTCTCCTCGCTGCTGCATTTACCACCCAAGCTTCACATCCATATAAGAGTGTTGGTACTACTATACTTTCATGCATTCCCTTCTTTGCCTCCATAGATAACGTTTTTTGACTCCACATATACCTCAACGCACCACTCACCTTTTTTCCCTCATCAATTCTATGATTAACCTCATCCTTCATAAATCCATCCGCCGACACGTCAACTGCCAAGTATCTGAAAACATTCACTTCTTCCATACTACTCCTCCCCAATTTGATATCCATTTTTTCTTTATCTGAATCATTTGATACCCTCATCACCTTACTCTTTTCTATGTTCACTTTCAACTGTCTACCTTTACACACATTCTCAAACTCATCCACTAATCTTTGCAATTTTTCTTTAGAATCTCCCATGAGCACAGTATCATCAGCAAAAAGCAACTGTGTAAATTCTCATTTTGTATTTGATTCCCCATAATTTAATCCCACCCCTCTCCCGAACACCCTAGCATTTACTTCTTTTACAACCCCATCTATAAATATATTAAACAACCATGGTGACATTACACATCCCTGTCTAAGATCTACTTTTACTGGAACGTAGTCTTTCCTCTACACACCCTAACCTAAGCCTCACTATCCTCGTAAAAACTCTTTACAGCATTTAGTAACTTACCAAGTATTCCATATACTTGCGACATCTGCCACATTGCTTCCCTATCCACTCTATCATATGCCTTTTCTAAATCCATAAATGCAATAAAAACTTCCCTACCTTTATCTAAATGCCTCATTGTAAACACTTGATCTACACATCCCCTACCCACTCTGAAACCTCCTTGCTCATCCGCAATCCTACATTCTGTCTTACCTCTAATTCTTTCAATTATAACCCTACCGTACACTTTTCCTGGTATACTCAGTAAACTTATTCCTCTATAATTTTTACAATCTGTTTTGTCCCCCTTCCCTTTATATAAAGGGACCATACATGTTCTCTGCCAATCCCTAGGTACCTTCCCCTCTTTCATACATTAAACAAAAATACCAACCACTCCAACACTATATCCCCCCCTGCTTTTAACATTTCTGTTATGATCCCGTCAGTTCCAGCTGCTTTACCCCCACACTCACATCCTGTTCTTCTTCAATCCTAAAAGATGGTATACCTTCCTGGCCAGTGCATGAAATTACCGCTTCCCTTTCTTCGTCAAAATATTCTCGCCATCTACCCAAAACCTCCATTTCCCCATCTACTAACTCCCCTTCTCTGTTTTTAACTGACAAATTCATTCGTTCTCTAGGCTTTCTTAATTTGTTTAACTCACTCCAATTTTTTTTCTTATTTTCATTAAAATTTCTTGACAGTGCCTCTCCCACTCTATCATCTGCTCTCCTTTTGCACTCTCTCACCACTCTCTTCACCTTTCTTTTACTCTCCATATACTCTTCTCTTCTTATAACACTTCTGCTTTGTAAAAACCTCTCATAAGCTAACTTTTTCTCTTTTATCACACCCTTTACTTCATCATTCCACCAATCACTCCTCATTCCTCCTGCACCCACTCTCCTATAACCACAAACTTCTGCCCCACATTCTAATGCTGCATTTTTAAAACTATTCCAACCCTCTTCAACCCCCCCCCCACTACTCATACTTGCACCAGCCCACCTTTCTGCCAATAGTTGCTTATATCTCACCCGAACTTCCTCCTCCCTTAGTTTATACACTTATCACCTCCCTCTTGCTTGTTGTTGCCGTTTTCCTCTTTTCCCATCTACCTCTTACTCTAACTGTAGCTACAACTAAATAATGATCCGATATATCAGTTGCCCCTCTATAAACGTGTACATCCTGGAGCCTACCCATCAACCTTTTATCCACCAATACATAATCTAACAACTTTCATTACGTGCTATATCATACCTTGTATATTTATTTATCCTCTTCTTCATAAAATATGTATTACTTATTACCAAACCTCTTTCTACATATAGCTCAATTAAAGGCTCCCCATTTTCATTTACCCCTGGCACCCCAAATTTACCTACTGCTCCCCCCCACACCATTTTTGCCCACTTTAGCATTGAAATCCCCAACCACCATTACTCTCACACTTCATTCAAAACTCCTCACGCATTCACTCAACATTTCCCAAAATATCTCTCTCTCCTCTACACTTCTCTCTTCTCCAGGTGCATATACGCTTACTATAACCCACTTTTCACATCCAACCTTTATTTTTCTCCCCATAATCCTTGAATTAATACATTTGTAGTCCCTCTTTTCCTGCCATAACTTATTCTTCAACATTACTGCTACTTCTTCTTTAGCTCTAACTCTGTTTGAAACCCCTGACCTAATCCCATTTATTCCTCTCCACTGAAACTCACCCAGCCCCTTCAGCCTTGTTTCACATAAAGCCAGGACATCCAGCTTCTTCTCATTCATAACATCCACAAACATCTCTTTCTTACCATTCGCACAACATCCACGCACATTCAGACTTCCCAATTTGACAATTTTCTTATTCTTTTTAGTAATTATTACACGAAAAGGGGTTACTAGCCCATTGTTCCCGGCATTTTAGTTGACTTTTACAACACGCATGACTTACGGAGGAAAGATTCTTATTCCACTTCCCCATGGATATATATATATATATATATATATATATATATATATATATATATATATATATATATATATATTTGCGTGTTTGCGTGACTTGAGACTTGTAGACGCTGATAAACTCTAATCAGGTCTCGTAATAATAGTTTACATGAAACATTGTTGAAAAATAAATCAGTAATAGTCTACATTGCCTGCTGAAAAACAAATCTTGGAGCACCAATACTGGACAACACTACTGTTGAACTATGCATGAAATCGCGAAGCCGAAGTTAAGAACAGATTCTTATGGATAACAAACTCCACAGTTTATTATGTGATGATAATGCAGTTATCTGCAGACCTTCAAAGAATCGAAATATCGTTAATCAATATAAGAAGTTTTTCCACTGAAAATCCAAGATAACTGTGCAAGAATGAGTAAAGTGACAGAATTTTTACCTCGATCATTTGGTACTATGTGGAATCCATGTCACTAAGATGTTAGCTGCAAAAGCCAAATATTATGAGCAGTTCTATAATAACTTCAACACAATCAAGGATGAATCTAGTGAATCCTGCTGAGTCAACAGATGGGTAATACAGTACAGACGCATCAACAGCTTTCAGCACTGGGTGATTTCTTACAATACTGTAACGAAAAGGAAAATTATGATAACTACGGACGCTCACACATAAACAACTCGAGAAAAATATGGAGCAGATAACACCACCAGTATGATATAGATATACGTATTTTAATAAAAGCTAAAGTCATACAAGATTAGAGATTTGATATTGTTTACATTGTAGCTAAATTCATATATGAAGACATTCGTTCGTAACCATACAATAATTCCGTATATCTTATATATAAATACATCACTACACCTTCACGTACGTAGATAAATGGTTCAGAGCATCGAGAATTGGAACACTTGGGTATCTCTACTGGTGAAGCACACGAGGAGATTGAGGTAATCAGTCCCTCAGCCTTAAGTCGATTTAATCAGTCTATCAGCCTTGAAAAGAATACAGCACACGTGCGAAGTGACTTATATACTGCAGACAGGTGAGGTGAAGCAGTCATAAGTGGTATCACACTTGACAAATCCAAATGTGGAAGTTAAGTCATGCCTTAAGGCTAGGCAAGTGAGGAATTCCCTGTATTAAGATCCCAAGATGTTACTGTGTCTGATAGGAATGTAGATAAATGGTGTCTAATTTATCAGCTTGGTGATATATGGTATCTAATTTATCAACCAGGTAAAGAATTCCCTGTATTAAGCTCCCAAGATGCTGCAGAGAATTCTTCACCTGGTTGATAAATTAGACACCATTTATCTACATTCCTGTCAAACACAGCAGCATCTTGGGATCTTAATACAGGGAATTCTTCACTTGCCTAACCTTTAGGCATGACTTACTTCCACATTTGGATTTGTCAAGTGCGATGCCACTTACGACTGCTTCACATCACAAGTCTACAGTATGTAAGTCACTTCGCACATATACTGAATTCTTTTCAAGATTGGTGGACAGATTACATCGACTCAGTGTTAAGGGACTGATTACCTTTTCAACATTATCCTTTGTATGGACTAATGAAGCCATTGTGTGGCGAAACGTTTCCTCAATAAAGATACCCAAATGTTGCACATATGTCTAATTTATTAACTTCACGTAAACAAGTGCCAGACTCAGGTCGTGAATTTGTTTAGGCTAGTACGTTGTTTAGGCTAGTACGTTTAGGCTAGTACGTTGTTTAGGCTAGTACGTTGTTTAGGTAAGTACGTTGTTTAGGTAAGTACGTTGTTTAGGTAAGTACGTTTTTAGGCTAGTACCTTGTTTAGGTAAGTACGTTGTTTAGGCAAGTACGTTGTTAAGGCTAGTACGTAGTTTAGGCTACTACGTTGTTTAGGTTAGTACGTTGTTTAGGCTAGTACGTTGTTTAGGTTAGTATGTTGTTTAGGTAAGTACGTTGTAAAGGCTAGTACGTTGTTTAGGTAAGTACGTTGTTTATGTAAGTACGTTAAGGCTAGTACGTAGTTTAGGCTAGTACGTTGTTTAGGTTAGTACGTTGTTTAGGTTAGTACGTTGTTTAGGTTAGTACGTTGTTTAGGTTAGTACATTTAGACTAGTACGTTGTTTAGGTAAGTACGTTGTTTAGGTAAGTACGTTGTTAAGGCTAGTACGTAGTTTAGGCTAGTACGTTGCTTAGGTTAGAACGTTGTTTAGGCTACTACGTTTAGACTACGTTGTTTAGTCTAGTGCGTTGTATAGGCTACTACGTTGTTTAGACTAGTACGTTGTTTATTCTAGTACGTTTAGTCTAGTACGTTGATTAGTCTAGTACGTTGTTTAGGTACGTTGTTTAGGCTACTACGTTGTTTAGACTAGTACGTTGTTTAGTCTAGTACGTTTAGTCTAGTGCGTTGTTTAGGTAAGTACGTTGTTTAGGCTACTACGTTGTTTAGTCTAGTACGTTGTTTAGTCTAGTACGTTTAGGTACGTTGTTTAGGCTAATAGGTTTAGTCTAGGACGTTGAGGCTAGTACGTTGTTTAGGCTAGTACGTTCAGTCTAGTACGTTTAGGCTAGTACGTTGTTTAGGCTAGTACGTTGTTTAGGCTAGTACGTTGTTTAGGCTAGTACGTTGTTTAGGCTAGTACGTTTAGACTAGTACGTTGTTTAGTCTAGTACGTTTAGGTACGTTGTTTAGGCTAATAGGTTTAGTCTAGGACGTTGAGGCTAGTACGTTGTTTAGGCTAGTACGTTCAGTCTAGTACGTTTAGGCTAGTACGTTGTTTAGGCTAGTACGTTGTTTAGGCTAGTACGTTGTTTAGGCTAGTACGTTTAGTCTAGTACGTTGAGACTAGTACGTTTAGGCTAGTACGTTTAGGCTAGCACGTTTAGTCTAGTATGTTTAGGCCAGTACGTTGCTTAGGCTAGTACTTTGTTTAGGCTAGTGCGCTGTTTAGGCTAGTGCGTTGTTTAGGCTAGTACGTTTAGTCTAGTACGTTGTTTAGGCTAGTGCGTTGTTTAGGCTAGTACGTTGTTTAGGTTAGTATGTTGTTTAGGTAAGTACGTTGTTAAGGCTAGTACGTTGTTTAGGTAAGTACGTTGTTTAGGTAAGTACGTTAAGGCTAGTACGTGGTTTAGGTTAGTACGTTGTTTAGGTTAGTACGTTGTTTAGACTAGTACGTTGTTTAGGTAAGCACGTAAGGCTAGTACGTTTAGGTTAGTACGTTGTTTAGGCTACTACGTTGTTTAGACTAGTACGTTGTTTAGTCTAGTACGTTGTTTAGGTAAGTACGTTGTTTAGGCTACTACGTTGTTTAGGCTAGTACGTTGTTTAGTCTAGGACGTTGAGGCTAGTACGTTGTTTAGGCTAGTACGTTGTTTAGGCTAGTACGTTTAGGCTAGTACGTTGTTTAGGCTAGTACGTTTAGGCTAGTACGTTGTTTAGGCTAGTACGTTGTTCAGGCTAGTACGTTGTTTAGGCTAGTACGTTTAGGCTAGTACGTTGTTTAGGCTAGTACGTTTAGTATAGTACGTTTAGGCTAGTACGTTTAGGCTAGTACGTTTAGACTAGTACGTTGTTTAGTCTAGTACGTTTAGTCTAGTACGTTGTTTAGTCTAGTACGTTGTTTAGGTAAGTACGTTGTTTAGGCTAGTACGTTTAGTCTAGTACGTTTAGTCTAGTACGTTGTTTAGGCTACTACGTTTAGTCTAGTACGTTGTTTAGGTAAGTACGTTGTTTAGGCTACTACGTTGTTTAGGCTAGTACGTTTAGTCTTGTACGTTGAGGCTAGTACATTGTTTAGGCTAGTACGTTGTTTAGGCTAGTACGTTTAGGCTAGTACGTTGTTTAGTCTAGTATGTTTAGGCCAGTACGTTGTTTAGGCCAGTACGTTGTTTAGGCTAGTACGTTTAGGCTAGTGCGTTTAGTCTAGTACGTTGTTTAGGCTACTTCGTTGTTTGAACTAGTACGTTTAGTCTAGTACGTTGTTTAGGCTAGTACATTGTTTAGGCTAGTACGTTTAGTCTAGTACGTTGTTTAGGCTAGTACGTTTAGGCTAGTGCGTTGTTTAGTCTAGTACGTTGTTTAGGCTACTTCGTTGTTTGAACTAGTACGTTTAGTCTAGTACGTTGTTTAGGCTAGTACGTTGTTTAGGCTAGTACGTTGTTTAGGCTAGTACGTTTAGTCTAGTACGTTGTTTCGGCCAGTACGTTGTTTAGACTAGTACGTTGTTTAGGCTAGTACGTTTAGGCTAGTGCGTTGTTTAGTCTAGTACGTTGTTTAGGCTACTTCGTTGTTTGAACTAGTACGTTTAGTCTAGTACGTTGTTTAGGCTAGTACGTTGTTTAGGCTAGTACGTTGTTTAGGCTAGTACGTTTAGTCTAGTACGTTGTTTCGGCCAGTACGTTTAGACTAGTACGTTGTTTAGGCTAGTACGTTTAGGCTAGTGCGTTGTTTAGTCTAGTACATTGTTTAGGCTAGTACGTTGTTTAGGCCAGTACGTTGTTTAGGCTAGTACGTTGTTTAGGCCAGTGCGTTGTTTAGGCTAGTACGTTGTTTAGGCCAGTACGTTGTTTAGGCTACTACATAAATTCTTTTAGGCTACTGTTTAGCATTTGGAAATATTACAAAAAGAAAAAAATATTCTTAGTAACATATTTCAACTTCCCCTTATATATGTAATGAACTTTTGCCTAAATTTAATTCCTGGTATAGTTTTCTCCTGTATTGTCTTGGATCGTGAATTAGCAAAGAATTCTCGTCTTAGGAATTCATGGATCTTTCCCAGCTCTTTAAGTCTTGGTTTGCACCTGTAATATTATGCAGTTATTTAATTAAAATTTACTAAAATAGCTGTTTACAATATGATCTTCATTACTTCAGGTTGGATACTCTATGGTCGTGTAATATATTTTATTCCAGCATTTCTGTGAGTTTTATAAGGTTATATTAAATAGGGTGGCACATTAGCTACTGATACCAAATGATGAGACTGGTATCAAATACTGACAAGTCGGTACTTGATATCATTTTCAGTATAGTGTCAGACACTGTAGCACGACGGTATCTTGGTGCAGAAAACATCTACTGTGAAGGAGATGCGTGTCGGCAATAAAAATACTCAGCTGTTGATTATGTGTCTTAATCATAATACCAAACGCATTGTTAGCCTCTAGTTTGTTTTCATCTCATTGTATTTCTGTAGTTACTGACAAGATTCTCCTGTCATCCGATAAATATGTCATTTTTGTTTCCTACACTGACTGGATGGTTTACCATTAGAAAGGGTGAACCAACGCTCTCATACTCTGTTTCTTGTGATATGTGAAAAATATTCCCCCAGGCTGCCTCATTCGTCAGTGCTTTACTGATATATTTCACATAAAACTCAGGTTTTGGTATATCTCTCGCTTGCAGCCTCAACACCACATAGTTTTTAAGATATGGGAAGATAGTCGTGAGAGTAGTGATAATGAGGCATTTTAGTACATTCTCACGACAAGGTTAGGTTAAGGATTCGTAACTTTATTTACAGGCTAAGAACTGTTACCTAAATTAGTTCATTTGAAAGCCCTTTTGCTATTAAACAAACAAATATGGCACAGTTTGAAGTTGGAGCCATCTATGGGCCAGCATTTTAATTTGATCAGCTAACTTTATTTCGTTGATATTATGTTGTACGAACATGTTCTAGACTCGAGTCATCCTATGGATAAATGATCTTAGATGAAGTCATGTTCTGGAGAAGGGTACAGAGTGGAGTTGCTGCTTGCTACTCGTCTTGTTGTGTAGAAGCTCACTTCTCGCTGTCCTCGTAGTGTAGCTAAGTGTGGTACTTTAACAATATTGGCCTTGTACAGAACAGTAAGGCCACCTACACCCCTCCTGTGTTGAAGACTGCTGAAATGAAATATTTATCCAGGTTGGGTGCAGGCGAGAAATGAGTCGTCCTGCTCTGTTCTCTATTATGTCTAGAAGTCGCAGATAAGGCGGGAGGTAGGCAATCCAAGAATGTGGAACATAATCAAGGTGTGAGCGTACTGATGCCTCGTACAGAATCTTGCAATGTCTAATGTCGAGCAGATGCGAGATACATCAAAGTGTTGTAGGCTTCAAATTTCACTTCAAGGATATGAACTTTGTCCCCGGGTACCGACACTCCTCCATTCATTCTTAGCTCTGGTCCAGCATTACCAATACGGTGCCTAGAGACCATCATCATTTGTGTTTCTCAGAAGCAAATGTTACCTGCCACCGTCTACTCCAGGCTGATATAGCTGTAAGCTGGTGATTGTTGTAACTTAGAGCAGCTGCAATTTCCACTCTTGGATAAGTAAATGTCAGAGTGCAGTCGTCTGCAAATGCACGGGATTCTGGGATGAGATGGTCATTGAAGTAGACATCCCATACAAATGGCCCAAGCACACTCTTCTGTGGAACGCTTGTGCCAATAGGATGTCTTGCTGACTCTGTCCCGTTGAGAGCTACGTTAAAGATCAGCCTTGAAAGCATTCACTGGAGACAGAATGTAGAGCCTTCAATCCCCAGTGCTAGCAATTTTGCCAATTCCCTGGTGCCATACTCCGTAGAAACCACTAGCAATGTCCAGTGCTACTACACAGCTGACTGTGGATTCATCCAGTGACTGGTGCCACTTAGTGGAGAGGTTTAACAACAGATCTGAAGCCATATTGACGTTCACAAAGAAATGAGTGGTAGTCTTGAGAAGTGAGTGGAAGTCTCGAGAAGTGAGTGGTAGTCTCGAGAATTTTGGCGGTGATTGACAGAACTGACACCGGTCTGTAGTTGCTGATTTCAGCTCTGCTGTTCTTTATGTGAATACAGACTGTATTTGCGTCTTTCCACAGAGAAGGCCATTTACACTGCTAGGCAGTGCTGATAGATGCTAGTTAAGAGGTGCTGCTAGCTGCTCTACACATTACTCTTCAATCTTTGGCTCAACTTATCTGAGCTCACAGCATTTTCTTGGTCGAGCGATTTAAAGACAAGATACACCTCATCCTGCATTATTGTCATCACTGTCAACTTTGACATAGCTCTTGCTCCTAGCCAAGAAGAATCCCTTGCTTAATCAGAAACTTGCATCTTGGCAGCAAAGTGTTCGGCAAAGAGGTCTGCTTTCTCCTGCTTGCTAGTAGAAATGGTTCCATCATGTGGATTTAGAGGTGGAATTCATTCATGAACTTTTTTGTCGGTCTTTGACCAACAGTTTTCTTTATGTGTCAACTTCCCATCTAGAGATGGCCCACTTTAGGACTTCTCCCATTTGCCTACATGCTTGTCTGTGCAGGTTCCTGTTATAGGTGATGGTATGCCTCTTATACCTTCTCCAAATCTTGTGCATAGCAGTAGCAGCTTCTTTACAACGGAAGCCGAATAAGGCTGATCAGTAGGTTTCTTCACATACTTCCGGTGAAAGATGTGTTCTTGTTGGAGATTAAGGATGTGTCCAGTGAAGATATTCACTTGGTTATCATCATCACCTGGGAGAAGAGCATTCCAATCTGAGGTGGCGAGCTCAGTGCAAAGGGCTGGCCAGTTTCCTCTTTCCCACAGCCAGGTTGTATGAATAGATTCTCAAATCGTTACTGCACTCTTACCTCCTGCATTAAAGCTGACATGCAGTGGGATGATCTCACGATTTATTAAATAAATTATTCATTCTGGTACCTCCTAATGAGTCAGTTCCTGAAGACAGTCTGTTGAAATTGGAAGGCCTAGAGTTGTGTTTTATTCCCTTCAACGATTCAACGTTGTAGGATGGAAAGTGTCATACAGTATTAGAGGATTGGGAAGTGTATTAGAGGATGGAGAAATATTTCACTATAATGGGAGGATGAAGAAGCTTTTCAAAGTTTTTAAAGACTGCAAAGCGTCTCAGAGTCTTAGAAGATGGGATTGAGTCTCACAGCAGAGGAGAATGGGGATGTATCTCACTGTGAAAGAGGTTGGAAAAGTGTCTCACAGTACTGTAGGAGGATGCAGAAGTGTCTCACAGTGTTGGAGGATTGGGAAATAATTCACGGTAGAGGCGTGTTTTAAACTTTAGTTAAAGAATGGGAAGTGTGTCAGAGAGAGAGAGAGAGAGAGAGAGAGAGAAAGAAGAAGAGTGGCAGAGATAGCGAGAGCGGGAGCGAGAGAGAGAGAGAGAGAATCCCATGCATATGCAGACGACTGTCCTCTGATATTTACTTACCCAAGAGAAGAAATGCCAGCTGCTCTAAGCTACATCAATCACAAGCTAAGACCTTTATCAGCTTAATTAAGGAAACCAATGGAAGGTAACATTTGCACCTGAGAAAACACAAATTATGATGGTCCCTAGGCACCGTAATGATAATGCCAGAGCAGAAGTGAGTATGAATGGGAGTGTGTTGGTATCTGGGGAAGAAATTGATATCCTTGAAGTGAAATTTGACTCGAAACTGACCATGAAGAACCACGTTGTAAATCTTGCAAACAAAGCAGTCAGGAAGCTTACAGCACTCGACGTAGCTCGCATCTGCTTGTCAGTAAGGGTTGCAAGATTCGGGATGTGGCACAAGTACGCTCACACCTTGAGTATACTCCACTTTCTTGATTTTCTTGCCCCCCGCCCTCTCATCTGCGACTACTTGACAGAGTAGAGAACAGAACAAGACGTCTCATCTTTCGTCTGGACCCATCCTGGATAGATCTGCCATTTCAGCAGAGCCTTCAACACAGGACGGATGTGGGTGGCCTTACTGTTATGTGCAAGGCCAACATTGTCAAAGTACCACACTTGGATTCAGTTCGAGGACAGCGAGAGCAAGCTTTTATAACACAAGACGGGCAGAAAGCAACAACTTCACTCTGGCTGTACCCTTCTCCAGATCATCACTTCACCTGAGATTATTTATCCCCAGGATGACTCGAGTCTGGAACACATTCGTACAGGATTATGATGTCAACGAGATAAAGTCAACTGATCAAATGAAAATGCTGGCCCACAGATGGCTTCAACTTCATCGTGTTCCCAACTTATATGTTTCATAACAATAAAACTGCTTTCAAATGAGCTGGTGTAGGTAACAGCTCTTAACTTGTTAATAAGGTTAGGAATCCTTAACTTGTCAATACCTTCTCAATAAAGATAGGGATCCTTAACGTAACCTTGTCAAACCCTGAGTTAAAAGAAAAAAAAGAAAAGAGAGAAAGAGAGAGAGAGAGAGAGGAGAGGGAGGGGACGGGAGGTAGAAAGACAGACACAGATAGCGGGATGAGCATCGCCAGTGTTGACTCCCACAGCGTTTACACTCGTATGTGAGGGCCTTACCTCTAATTCCACTCATTTAAGGATTACCTTTCAAGGGCTACAGCATCCGTCAGCCTTAATGGCAGAGTGAGAGCGGAGAGATGTGCGTTTCACACCTTACACCTAATAGGACTTACAATCTATACTATTTATTTGTCGTTTACGAGACACTACCTGATAACCTTATTTTAAGGCCTTCCAGAATGAATTTTGTTATTCTCTCGTAACACACAATGGGTACCTAAAAATTTCAGTATGTGGTAATTATATATATATATATATATATATATATATATATATATATATATATATATATATATATATATATACACACATGTCGTTCCGAATATGTAAAACTGGTCAATTAGCAAGAACTCATTTAAAATTAAGTCCTTTCTGAAATTTTCTCTTATATGTGTAAAGATATATTTTTTCATTAATGTTAATGTAAAAATTTTTAATTTTGCACCAAAGAAATCTTAGAAAACTTACCTAACCTTATTATAACAAGAGTAATTTATTTTAGCATAACCCAACTAAATATATTTAAAATACGTTTACAGTAATTTAGTACTAAACAAACGCAATCAAATATATTTTTTTCGTTAGGTTCAGAATGATTTTGGCGAAATTATTGCATACACAAATTTTCACTTGTCTTATATGGCAAGATGAGCGTTGCTATTTAAGCCAAGATCGCAAGTTCTGCCTATTCGGCACGATATATATATATTATTTATATATATATATATATATATATATATATATATATATATATATATATATATATATATATATATATATATATATATATATACGTATATAAGGCAAGCAATAATTTTGCAAAAATCATTCTGAACCTTACGAAAAAGACTATATTTCATTGTTTCTTTATAATGTAATTATTGAAAACTTATCAAAAATACATTTAGTTGGAGTAGGCTAAATTAAATTGCGCTTGTTATAGTAAGGTTAGATATGTTTTTAAATCTTCTTTTGGCATAAAATATATTTTTTTTCGTTAAGCTTAGAATGATTTTTGCGAAATTACTGGCGTTGCTATTTAAGCCAAAATCGCAAGTTTTACCTATTCGCACGATATATATATATATATATATATATATATATATATATATATATATATATATATATATATATATATATATATATATATATATATATTATAGATATATGTCGTGCCGAATAGGCAGAACTTGCGATCTTGGCTTAAATAGCAACGTTCATCTTGCCATATAGGACAAGCGAAAATTTGTGTATGCAATAATTTCGCCAAAATCATTTTGAACCAAACGAAAAAAAAAATATTTCACTGTGTTTGTTTAGTATTAAATTACTGTAAACAAATCTAAAATATATTTAGTTGGGTTAAGCTAAAATAAATTGGAGCAAAATTAAAATTTTATACATTAACATTAATGAAAAAAATATATCTTTAAATGTAAAAGAGAAAATTTTAGAAAGGACATAATTTTAAATGAGTTCTTGATAATTGACCAGTTTTACATATTCGGCACGACATATATATATATATATACTGTTTATGATAAGAGCTTTGTAAAAGTTAGCATGAATTCACTATATTTAAAATGTTTAATTTAGGCTGCCTAAAGAGATGTTAGAAATATTTACTTTGTATTACATAAATTTAACAAAGTACGAAGAACATCTACGAAATTATGCATTTCAGTACATATCTTTCCTTCTTCGCTCTTGCTTCCCTCTCCCCTCCTTCCTTCCCAACACTACCATCTTTTTTCTTGCCTTACTTTCCCGTTCTTTCTCCGTAACCATACCTCTCCCAACCTATTGTCTTCTCTCTTGCTCCCCAGCCTCCTTTCTCTCCGTGTATTTTTTCTCCTCTCTTTATCCCTCTCATTGCTCTTTCCCCATCCTCCTCTCCCTCATCATTTTCCTCTCCCTCTCTTCTTGTTCCTACCTGATTCTATTCCTCACCCCATCTTTCTTTCCTACTTTATCCTTTTCTCTCCCCATCTTCCTCTCCCATTCCATCCATCTCTCACGTCCTATTTCTCTTCCCCTCCATCCTCCTCTTCCTCCTCCTCCTCTCAGCGCCCTCTCTCCGAAACATCCCCCCCACCCTTCAGTTCCCATTCCTCTCTCCCACCCTATCCTCTTCCATTTCTCTATCACTTTTTCCTTCTCTTCTCCTTTTCCCATCTCCATCCCTCTCTCTATCCATCATCTTCTCCCTCTTCCTTCTCTCTCCCCATTCTCTTCTCTCTCTCCCAAAAGTTCTACCTCCCTTCTCCACATAATCCTTTTAATCCTTCCTTAGTGGAGAAATATAAATCCATTACGTCCACTAATTGTTTTCATGTCACTGTTTTTATCCAGAATAAAGTTTTATGGAAAATCTCTATTAGACACAGTGTCGAAAAGGCTTCTGAAAAAGTTACAAATTCTATACATTTTAATTTAATCCGACCCCAGATAAATATATATAAAAGTCAGTGTCTGAAATTCTTCAGCTGAAGAGTTCTTGGAAAGCTTCATAAATGTATAACTATTTTTTTATGGAAGGAAATTGAAGCTCAAACAAAAGTAGTTTGTAATATTGTGTGTATAAAAAGTCAGCTTTTATTTCACTTTTTTCGCCTCCTTGAAATATTTACAAGTGATAATTGAATCAGTCTCATACACGGAACTAAGATTTCATTCATGTTCTGTCTTTGGCTCCGGTGCATGTTCAGCTCAACTGTTTTCTTTGTTTATTTTGACTAGAGTACATGCATACAAACAAGGAAAGTACATATAAGCCCGAAGTGCGCATGAGAGCATCTGGACAGGGGAGAATGGTTCTGGTAGTGAGGAGCGGATGGAAGAGCAGTGCTAAAGGATGGGACAAGAGTGGGAAAGAAAACTAGGACAGCTTTCTACAAAAATGGAGACAGAGCTTTCTGTGAAATTGGAAAAGAGGTTGGAGGAGGTGAAGAAGAATTGGGAGTCACAAGTCGAAACTGCAGTAGCCAGGATAAGAGTCCTAGAAGATGAGGTAAACAGGCTGAAGCGAGTTACAGGGGTTGTGACCAAAGAAGACACAGCATATGAAGCTGGGAGGGCCAACGGGAAGGAAGGAGGTATAACTTACACTAAGGCCATATCAGCCTACCAAGAGGGGCCAAGGAGTGAAGGGGAAGAGCAGCTGGGTGCAGGTGGGGAGGGGGATAGGTCAAATGCAGTGGCACGAACATGCCACCAACAGCTACTGGAAAAAACAAGGGAGAAAATGGTCACGTACAGACAGGAACCAGAGTCACAGAGGGAAAGGCAATGGGAGGAGGAGAGGGTGAAGTCAGTGTTTATTCATGGGCTTCAGGAGAGCGAGGGAAGGACACACACTGAAAGACGGCAGGCAGAAAGAAAGGAGATTGAGAATATCATCAAAGAAATAGGTGAAAAGGACATGTCCGAGATTGCAAATTTTCAGAGAATAGGGGGTTATTTGAACGGGAGAAAACGACCGATCAAGCTGATTTTCAGGAGAGAAACAGTGCAGAACAGGATCCTCCAAGAGAAACCACGGTTGAAGGACTCGGCAGAGACAGAACACCTAGACAGAACACAAACAGAATGACAGCAGCTGAGGGAGAGGACACAAAAGCGAAAGGAGCTAGGAGGAGAGACAAGGACAGAATCAGCAGAGGACAACCAGTGCACGGCAGAGTAGCAAAAGTAAGCACACACAGAACCATCCCCAGAACCCCACAACCAATCATGCTATCCCAATACAAACCACAATCCACAAACACAGCTCCTACCCAACACTCAGCTATAGAATCCCACAGAACACTGCCAGGTCCCCCACCCTCACAGACCCCCCAGAACACAGTGTTGAAGAAGAAACGGAAGGTATAGTACACCAACACTGATGGAATAAATAAGTGGGAGGAGTAGCACGAAAGAGTCAAAGAGGTATCACCGGACATTATAGCTCTCACAGAAACCAAGCTCACAGGTATGATAACAGATGCCATCTTTCCAACAGGATATCAGATCCTGAGAAAAGACAGAGGGAACAGGGGAGTGGAGGAGTGGCACTGCTGATCAAAAACCGATGGAATTTTGATGAGCTGGAGAGAGGAGAAAGAGGAGAAGGAAGAGATTAAATAGTAGGAACGCTTCAGTTTGGAGGCCCCAAGGTGGTAATTGCAGTGATGTATAACCCACCACAGAACAGCAGGAGGCCAAGGCAAGAGTATGATGAAAGTAATAGAGCGATGGCTGACACACTGGCTGAAGTGGCAAGAAGGGCTCATGCGAGCAGGGCAAAGCTACAGATCATGGGAGACTTCAACCACAAGGAAATCGATTGGGAGAACTTGGAGCCACAAGGGGGCCAAGAAACATGGAGGGCTAAGATTATGGAGGTGGTACTGGAAAACTTCATGTACCAACATGTAAGGGACACTACCAGAGAGAGAGGATGAACCAGCGAGACTGGACATAGTATTCACCTTGAGTAGTACAGAAATTGAGGACAACACATATGAAAGACCCCTTGGGGCCAGCGATCATGTGGTTTTAAGATTCGAATACACAGTAGAGTTACAAGTGGAGGGGTAAGCAGGAAGAGCTGGGCGAATGAAGCCAAACTACAAGAAAGGGGATTACGCGAGAATGAAGAACTTCCTTAACGGGGTTCAGTGGGATAGAGAACTGGCAGGGAAGTCAGTAAACGAGATGATGGAATATGTGACAACAATATGCAAGGAAGCTGAGGAGAGGTTTGTACCCAAGGGTAACAGGAATAATGAAAAAGCCAGGATGAGGCCATGGTTCTCTCAAAGGTACAGGGAGGCCAAAACCAAGTGTGCTAGGTAATGGAAGAAGTATAGAAGGCAAAGGGTCCAGGAGAATAAGGAGAGCAGTCGGAGAGCCAGAAATGAATGGCCCAAAGCTGTTGTACAGCCATATCAGGAGGAAAACAACAGTCAAGGACCAGGTAATCAGGCTAAGGAAGGAAGGAGGAGAGATCACAAGGAACGACCGCGAAGTATGTGAGCAACTCAACTTGTGATTCAAAGAAGTGTTCACAGAGGAGACAGAAGGGACTCCAGAAGGACACACGTCAAAGGCGATGGGGCTGGATAACATCTCTCCATGGGTCCTGAGAGAGGGAGCAGAGGCGCTATGTGTACCCCTAACAATATTCAATACATCTGTCGAAACAGGGAGATTACCTAAGGTATGGAAGAGGCGCAAATGTAGTCCCAATTTTTAAAAGAGGAAACGAGAAGCACTAAACTATAGACCAGTGTAACTGCCATGTACAGTATGCAAAGTCAGGGAGAAGATTATCAGGATAAGAGTGGTGGAACACCTAGAAAGAAATGAGCTTATGAGCAACAGCCAACACGGTTGCAGGGACGGGAAATCCTGTGTCGCAAATCTACTGGAGTTCTATGACAGGATGACAGTAGTAAGACAAGAGAGAGAGGAGTGGGTAGATTGCATTTTCTTGGACTGCAAGGTGTTTGACACAGTTCCACACATGAGATTAGTGCAAAAACTGGAGGACCAGGTAAGGATAACAGGGAAGGCACTACAATGGTTCAGGGAATACCTGTCAGGAAGACAGCAGCGAGTCATGGTACGTGGCAAGGTGTCAGAGTGGGTGCCTGTGACGTGTGGGTTTCCACAGGGGTCAGTCATAGGACCTGTGCTGTTTCTGGTATTTGTGAACGACATGACGGAAGGAATAGACTCCGAAGTGTCCCTGTTTACAGATGATGTGAAGCTGATGAGAAGAATTTAATCAGAAGAGGACCAGGCAGAACTACAAGCTGCAGGCCTGGTCCAGCAACTGGCTCCTGGAGTTCAACCCCAACAAGTGCAAACTCGTGAAGATTGGGGAAAGGCAAAGAAGACTGCAGACGGAGTTCAGTCAAGGGGGCCAGAGACTACAAACCTTACTCAAGGAAAAATATCTTAGAGTGAGTATAACACTAGGCACATCTCCTGAGGCGCACATCAACCAAATAACTGCTGCAGCATATGGGCGCCTAGCAAACCTAAGAACACCATTCCGACATCTTTAAAAGGAATCGTTCAGGATCCTGTACACCGTGTACGTTAGGCCTATATTGGAGTATGCGGCACCAGTTTGGAACCCACACCTAGCCAAGCACGTAAAGTAACTAGAGAAAGTGCAAAGGTTTGCAACAAGACTAGTTCCAGAGCAAAAGGAATTGTCCTACTAAGAAAGTTAAGGGAAATCGACTTGACGACACTGGAAGACAGGAGAGATAAGGGGGATGTCATAACAACATATAAAATACTGAGAGGAATCGATAAGGTGGACAAAGACAGGATGTTCCAGAGACGGGACACAACAACAAGGAGTCACAGTTGGAAGGTAAAGACTCAGATGAATCACAGGGATGACTCACGAAATCGTAATGACACAATTGCAAACAAACCATACCACGGTCGGGGATAGAACCCGCGAGTTCAATCCCCGTCCGTGATATGGTATAATCACAGAAGCGATGTAGTGGAGGCAGGATCCATTCATAGCTTTAAGCAGAGGTATGATAAAGCTCATGGTACAGGGAGAGTGACCCATTAGCGGCCAGTGAAGAGGCGGGGCCAGGAGCTATGAATCGACCCCTGCAACCACAACTGGGTGAGTAAAACTAGGTGAGTACAGGCGCACGCTCACACTCACTCCCGGAATGGGGCTCGCGCACACACACACACAAAACACACACACACACACACACACACACACACACACACACACACACACACACACACACACACTCACACACACACACACACATACACACATGACAAAATGGTAACTAACACACACACACACACACATACACACATGACAAAATGGTAACTAACACACACACACACACACACACACACACACACACACACACACACACAGGCACACACACACACACACAGACACAGACAGACACACACACACACACACACACACACACACATACACACACAGACACACACACACACAGACACACACACACACACAGACACGGACACACACACACACACAGACACGCACACACACACAGACACACACACACAGGCACACATCAACCAAATAACCGCTGCAGCATACGGGCGCCTGGCAAACCTGAGAATAGCGTTCCGATACCTTAATAAGGAATCGTTCAAGACACTGTACACTGTGTATGTTAGGCCCATACTGGAGTATGCAGCACCAGTCTGGAACCCACACCTGGTCAAGCACGTCAAGAAGTTAGAGAAAGTACAAAGGTTTGCAACAAGGCTAGTCCCAGAGCTCAAGGGAATGTCGTACGAGGAAAGGTTAAGGGAAATCGGACTGACGACACTGGAGGACAGAAGGGTCAGGGGAGACATGATAACGACATACAAGATACTGCGGGGAATAGACAAGGTGGACAGAGATAGGATGTTCCAGAGAGGGGACACAGGGACAAGGGGTCACAACTGGAAGCTGAAGACTCAGACGAGTCACAGGGACGTTAGGAAGTATTTCTTCAGTCATAGAGTTGTCAGCAAGTGGAATAGCCTAGCAAGTGAAGTAGTGGAGGCAGGAACCATACATAGTTTTAAGAAGAGGTATGACAAAGCTCAGGAAGCAGAGAGAGAGAGGATCCAGTAGCGATCAGTGAAGAGGCGGGGCCAGGAGCTGAGTCTCGACCCCTGCAACCACAATTAGGTGAGTACAATTAGGTGAGTACAGACACACACACACACACACACACACACACACACACACACACACACACACACACACACGCACACACGCATGCATGCATGCACATACAACAGGCGTAGTGTCTAATCGACACGTGCCTAGGCCCAAATGGTAACTAACACACACACGTTACACAAACGTTCATACACACGCACACTCTGATGCAAACTCACATACACAGCCTAGGGCAGGTAACACAAATTCTCTTTTCGTTCACTGTGGGCAGCAGCAAAACTGAGGAGCTGAGGAATGGTAAACCAGTGATCCAATGAGCAAGGAGTCCACGCTGAGGAGGAGGTGCAGCCTGCACGTCCATGCACAAAGAGGGAAATATTGAAACGTGGGGGAAATTCTTTTTGATCCTCGTATAAAGATGGAGAATATGATAAAAAGAGTATTAGAAGCAGACATGGTACAAGAGAGAAACGCTATTGCCGCTTAGGAAGTAGATCACATAAAAAAGATGAAGGAAAAACTAGAGGAGATGAAGAAAAAACTAGAGGAGATGAATGGAAGGAGATGTAAGGTAGAGGTAGCACTAAGTTCAACAGGAGCAGAGCCAGAAGCTAGGACTGAGGGGGCAAGCAAGACTTTTGTAATAAAGCTGGTAGAATTACCGACAATATGTAAAGTAAAAGGACACAAATGCAACTAATGTGACATTTTTATTGTGGCAACGTTTTGCTCTCCAGGAGCTTCGTCAAGCCGTTACAAACAGTACATGTACACAGAGGGTATATATAGGCTAAGGGTGAGGTGCAATACTAGTGGTAGTAGTAGTGATATAAGTTAGTAGTAGTAGTAGTATAGTAGTAGTAATAAAATATGTTAGAACAATTAACTCGCTCATGAGTAAAAGGATATAAAAGCTATAACTTGGGTAACATAAAAATAGATTAGACAAATATTTCTATTGGAGGCTGGATAGAGAATCTTCAGGCAAGGCTCAACGTAGTTGAACCGGCGATCCAGTTTACACTAGAAGAAGAGTCCAATGACAAGCTACCTTTCCTCGACGTCCTCATTCACAAAGTAGACAACAACCTAAGATTTCAAGTTCATCGGAAACCTGCCAATAAAAATGATCTCACACACTTCTATTCCAGTCAAGATACCAAGACCAAAAGAGGCATCATCATCGGGTTTTTCCTAAGAGCATACCGAATTTGTAGTCCTGAGTTTCTTGACGAGGAATGTACATACATTCACCGAACCTTCACAGATTTACATTTTCCTTCCTTTTTCATCAAAGATTGAAAGAAAAGAGCTCTTCAGATCATTAATTCTCCACGTACCAACACCACTCCCAACAAAGTTATAATTCTTCCCAACAGCCAGGTTGCACTGAACGTTTCTAAAGTACTTTCAAAAGCCACCACCAGAGTCGCCATCGCTTCCAGCACTTCGATAAAGGATCTAACCAGAACAAAATCCAAGCACCACGTACCAGTCAACGCAGGGGTTTACACTATACCCTGTGGAGGCTGCAACAAGATTTATGTAGGTGAAACAGCAAGAAACCTCGACACCCGCCACAATGAACACATTTACGCATGTAGGAACGATAACTTGAACAACGCCTGTGTACAACACCGAAATTCCACCAATCATCTCTTGAAATTCAGGGACGCCCAATTAGTGATCAAAGAAACCAATTTCCGCAGACGCAAGTACCTAGAATCTTCACTAATGGCTGTTTCTAATACAGTTAAACAAAACAAAGGCAGCTTCACCATCTCTGAAGTCTTAGCAAGAATCCTCCTGAAAACAGTAAACCCTGCCATCACATAGTCTCTCCTGTTAATACTACACAAGCACATTACAGAGAATGAACACTGAAACAGACCTTCTCTATCCAGCCTCCAATAGAAATATTTGTCTAACCTATTTTTATGTTACCCAAGTTATAGCTTTTATATGGAAATATAAACACATATTCAGTATAATGTGATCCTTTATTGACAACGTATCGCCCACACAGTGGGCTTTTTCAAGTCACAACGTTTCGCCCACTGTATGGGCGAAACGTTGTCAATAAAGGATCATATTATACTGCATTTGTGTTTATAATTCCATTGTGTCGGTATTTTATACCATTTATTTCCAGCTTTGTCAAGCCGTTACAAACAGTACTTGGACACAGAGGGTATATATAAGCTCAGAGTGAGGTGTAATACTAGTGGTAGTAGAAGTAGTAGTGATATAAGTTGTAGTAGTAGTAGTAGTAGTAGTAGTAGTAGTAGTAGTAGTAGTAGTAGTAGTAGTGGTAGTACAACATGTTAGAACAATTAACTCGCACATGATTAAAAGGATATAAAAGCTATGGAAATAAATGGTATAAAATACCGACACAATGGAAATATAAACACATATGCAGTATAATGTGATCCTTTATCGAAACGTTGTTTGTGACTTGAAAAAGCCCACTGTGTGGGCGAAACGTTGTCAATAAAGGATTACATTATACTGCATATGTGTTTATGTTTCCATATAAAAGCTATGACACATCTACCTGGGTGGAAGGTACGCGAGTACCTTACAACAGAAATTGCAGGACATCGGATTTTGAGATGCAAATTGTGCGTCTCACTCTTCAACTAAACCATCGGGATCATAGAAATTGCTGTTGAGTCGGACTGACAGATATTATCTTGTATACTCCGACTTGAACAGAACGTTACATGAGACGGGATAAATGAGGGAAAGAATAAGAAACAGTCGAAGACTGGATGGAGAATCAGTGAACACAATGACAGGAGAAGCAGCTCCGCCCCTAGCAGAACACTATGCCCAGCGCCACCAGCTGGATCCTCTGCCTCAAAGGGAACACCAAGCTTTGACAACAATGGTACCTCAAACCACAACCCCCACCCCTTCCCTCACTCAAAAACAGTAGCTATGAGCTAGCCATACTATGCCTCTTCCACACCTACTCCCCAGTCCTAAACCTTACCAGTGCTGGATCCTTTCTCACAACCCCTTCCTCATACCATCACCCAAACCCCCTACACTTTGCTCACATCTTCTCTTATTCAAACCCTGAGTCCCACCCCGCTTCCCTTCCAATGCAGATCCCCTCACAACAAGCCTTTACCCTCACACCAAACTTCCATCCACCCTCCGTGACACTTAAACAGGACCCTGAAAAAATGAAATGAACACAATAATGGAATGGAATAATGAACAGAAAGAAGTAATGAATGGGAAGAGCGAATAGTGGAGGATTCTTTAGACAATGAAACAATAAGAATGACTAAGCTTACAGAGGTGATTGCAGATGTGGTTTTTCCCAGGAGGATATCAAATAATGAGAAAGACTAGAGGAAGCAGAGCAGATAGAGGAGTAGCACTGCAGATCACAAACCAAGATGAATGGAATAAATGGAGGGGGAAGGGCCTTAAATGATTATATAATAGGGAAAATCAGGACTGGGGGAGCTAAGGAGATGATAGCAGTGATGTAACAACCCACCAGCAAACAGCAGAAAACCAAGGCAGGAGTATGAGGACGGCAACAGGGCAGAGGTGGCCACAATAGCAGAGGTAGCAAGGAGAGTTCACATTGTCAGTACAAAACTGCTGATCATGGGAGACTTCAATCATATATAAGGAAATTGACTGGGAATGTCTGTATCCACATGGTGGACCAAAATAGAGAGATATGCTGCTCACCTTGTGTTCACCTTAAGTGACTGATGTAGAGGACATCGAATGTATTACGAACCTTAGTGCTAGAGCCCATGCTGTTCTAAGGTTTGAATACCATGTGGAAGTTAATGTACTGAGGAATACAGTGTTAGGGAAAAGGACACAAGTGCAACTAATGTGACATTTTGTGGCAGCGTTTCGTTCTCCAGGAGGTTTATTAAGCCGTTACAAACAATCCATGGACACAGAGGGTATATATAGGCTTAGAGTGAGGTGTAATGCTAGTGGCAGTAGTAGTAGAATTATTAGTTGTAGTAGTAGTAGTACAATATGGTAGAACAACTACTATTGCTACTACTACTACAACTAACATTACTAATACTACTACTACCACTAGTATTACACCTCACTCTAAGCCTAAATATACCCTCTGTGTCCATATACTATTTGTAACGGCTTGATAAAGCTCCTGGAGAGCGCAACGTTGCCACAATAAAATGCCACATTAGTTGCACTTGTGTCCTTTTACTTAACATATTGTCGGTAATTCTACCAACTTTAATACAAAAATACAGTGCGTGAATGAAGGAGAAACTTAACTTCAAAGGAAGACTATGACCGTATGAGGCAATTCCTAAGGAGAGTTACATGGAAAGGGTGCTAGAAAGGAGCAGCAAATGAAATGATAGTGTGTGTAGCTAGAATTGAGGCAAGGTATAGATTCATTCTTAGAAATAGAAGAGACTCATGGAAGAGCAAAATGATCTCATTGTTCATCCAAAGTTGCAGGGAGGTAAAAACTAAAAGTGGGAGTGCATGGGAGACACAGAGGAATCAAAGAATCCCAGAGAATGGGGAAGCAAGGAAAAGGATAGGAAATGAGTATGTGTGGGTTGAAGAAATACTGAAGGCCAACTTGAAATTGACATAGCATAAACAATCAAATATGAGCCAAAGTTGTTACACAGCAACATCAGAAGGAACACAACAGTGAAGTTCCAGGTAATAATGCTGAAGAAGGAAGGAGGAGAGCACACATGAAATAATCACGAAATCTGCAAGAAGCTGAATGGAAGATTTACGTATTTTCGGTGGAAACAGAGGCATTACCAGAGTAAAGGAGGAAGAGCTCATGGACAAAATATACACTACTGGAGAAGAGGTGAAGAAATTTGTGAGAGAGCTGGATACCTAGAAGGCAATAAGAACAAATAACTCTCTATGGATTCTGAAAGAGTGAACAGAAGACCTGCTGGAACCAATATCAGCTATCTTTAACAAGTCATTTGATATAGGGAAGGTAGCAGAGGTGCAGTAAACAGCAAATGAAGTTCCACTATTTAAGAAAGATGACAGGTAGTATTAGACTACAAACCAATATCACTGACATGCATAGTAAGATAATCGAGATCATCATCTACACAAGAAAGAGAACTGAATCACCAAGAAAGGAGCGGGGTTTATAAGCTGCAATCACCATAATTTTTAGAAAGGATAAATCTTGACTCGCAAATCTCTTAGAGTTATATGACAAAGTAACTAAATTGAGGAAAGAGCTAGAGGAATAGGTGGATTGCATATTTTGGTCTGTAAAAGGCGTCGGGTACAATACCTTATAAGAAACTGGGACAAAAGCTACAAGAGCAGGCAGGAATATCAGGGAAGGCATTACAGTAGATCAATTTGAGAGTAAGACACATGTGCAACATCTGTGTATCTTTATTGTAGACGTTTCGCCATCCAGTGGCTTTATCAATACAAATTCCAGGACATAACTTGAAGACAGTAGAACTATGTACAGAAGATGAGGTAATCAGTCCCTCAACCTAGGAGTAGGTGCGAACAGCACCATAGTCGTGGAGATTCTGAAGCAGAAGAAAGAATCCTGGCGCTTATATAGTAACGTCAGGTGAAGCAGACGAGGGCAAATTCACTGGTGGGCGGGATACCCCAGTGGAAGTAGGTCCTTCCCAAAGAGATGGGTTAATTGTAGTAGTAGTTGTCGCAGTTGTGAAGGTTATGTACATGTCCTCAGAATTAAGATTCCATGATGTTGCAGTGTCTGACAAGTTGTGTACGAATGGTATATAATACCGACAAGATGAGAGTAAGACACATGTGCAACATCTGTGTATCTTTATTGTAGACGTTTCGCCATCAAGTTATGTCCTGGAATTTGTATTGATAAAGCCACTGGATGGCGAAACGTCTACAATAAAGATACACAGATGTTGCACATGTGTCTTACTCTCATCTTGTCGGTATTATATACCATTCGTACACAACTTGTCAGACACTGCAACATCATGGAATCTTAATTCTGAGGACATGTACATAACCTTCACAACTACGACAACTACTACTACAATTAACCCATCTCTTTGGGAAGGACCTACTTCCACTGGGGAATCCCGCCCACCAGTGAATTTGCCCTCGTCTGCTTCACCTGACGTTACTATATAAGCGCCAGGATTCTTTCTTCTGCTTCAGAATCTCCACGACTATGGTGCTGTTCGCACCTACTCCTAGGTTGAGGGACTGATTAGCTCATCTTCTGTACATAGTTCTACTGTCTTCAAGTTATGTCCTGGAATTTGTATTGATAAAGCCACTGGATGGCGAAACGTCTACAATAAAGATACACAGATGTTGCACATGTGTCTTACTCTCATCTTGTCGGTATTATATACCATTCGTACACAGTAGATCAAGGATTACTAAACAAGAGCAAAGCAATAAGCTACTGTCATGAAGGTGGTGTTAGTATAGGCAACTGTGTGGAGTGGGGATTCCAAAAGGATCACTACTGAGACTAATTCTCTTCATGCTTACGTGAACGATGTAACAGAAGTAATCGTGTGAGAGATTATCTTGCATGCAGATGACTTGCAGTTAATGAAGAGAATGTAATCAGGCGTTTAAATGAAGAAGCTACAAATGGAACTAAACAAGGTGCAACACTGGTCTCAGAAGTGGCTCTTAGAATTTAACCCCAGCAAATGCAAAATCATGAAAATTAGGAAATTGACAACGTAATCAGAAAGAGGACTGGCTTGGGTAACAAAGGCTGCAAACCTTCCTGAGAGAAGAGGTAGGTATAGTTCCGAGTCTAGTGCCTGACGCTCACATCAACCAAATAATCTCTGCAGCAAACACAAGCCTGGAAAATCTAAAAGTAGCTTTCAGGAAAGCCAACAAGGAGTCATTCACTGTCATAAACACAGCAAATGTGAGGCCCATCTTGGAGTATGCAGCCCCAGTATGGAACCCACATCTGATAAAGCATATCAAAAGGGGGGAATCATGTATATGTGGGCATGGGCACAGCAAGAAGTTAAATAATGCAAATGAGCCACAGAGCTGTAAGAATAGTTACGATAGCGCTCAGAGGACATCCAATAGTAGGTAACGGTGAGGCAGAGCCTGTAGCTGAGACTCGACTCCTGTAACTAAATATGGGTGAGGTGATAATGTGAGCGCGCGCATAAACACAAACGAGCACATACACACAAGCACATACACACGCACACACACGCACGCACACACACACACACACACACACACACACACACACACACACACACACACGTACTCATATACAACAGGCCTAGTGTCTAATCGACATGTGCCTAGGACAAAATGGTAACTTACACACACACACACACACACACACACACACACACACACACCACACACACACACACACACACAAACACACACACACACACACACACTACACACACACTAAACACAACACACACGCAACACTAGTCCTAGAGCTAAGAGGCATATCCTACGAGGAGAGGTTAAGGGAAATTGACTTTACAACACTAGAGGACAGGAAGGATAGGGGGACATGATAACATATAAAATACTAAGAGGAATCGACAAGGTGGATAGAGATAAGATGCTCCAGAGATGGAACACAGCGACAAGGCGTCAAAATTGGAAGTTGAAGACTCAGATGAGTCACAGAGATATTAGGAAGTATTTCTTCAGTCAAAGAATTGTCAGACAGTGGAATAGTCTGGAAAGTGATGTGGTGGGGGCAGGATCCATACATATCTTTAAGAAGAGTTATGATAATGTTCACAGAGTAGGGAGTGAGTGACCAAGTAGCGACCGGTAAAGAGGCGGGGGCCAGGACCTATGGCTCGACCCCTGCAACCACAATTAGGTGAGTACAGGTGAGTACAACTAGGTTAGTACACCACACACACACACACACACACACATATACACAGGCTGCAGGCCTGGTCTAGAAACTGGCTCCTGGAGTTCAACCCCACCAAGTGCAAAGTCATGAAGATTGGGAAAAGGCAAAGAAGACCGTACACGGAGTACAGTCTAGGGGGGGCCAGAGACTACAAACTTCACTCGAGGAAAAGGATCTTAGTGTGAGTATAACACCAGGCACATCTCCTGAGGTGCAGATGAACCAAATAACTGCTACAGCATACCTAAACTTAAGAACAGCATTCCGACATTATTGCGACCCCTGAACGGGTCACAATGTATATAATGTATATTATCTGTTCATATAAGTTTATATTGCTTATATTTGCGATAATAGCTAAATCGCAAATATATTGCTTCATATTATTATTTGACTTAGTTATATTATTAGGTAGGATGTAACATTTATATATTATTCAGTGCTCATAGTTTGAGTGCTAAGTAGCTGACGGCCTTGTCTAACAAGTGTTTTGCTGGTTTCCCTGCCGGCTTTTCTGTTGCTGGGCAGCAGCATGGAGAGTCATGTGATTAGGGGGAGTAATCACACATCGCCTGTAGCAGTCTGCCTGGGCTGCACTCCCTCTTGTCTGTTTGACGTTCTTCGAACAAGACGTGTCTAGCTCTCCCTTGCTGGCCCTTGTTGGAAGATCATCTCTGTCGCTTTCTTGTTGTTGGTTTTGTGTAACTCTGTTCACAGAGCATAGCCTACACTTAGTGATTTTCGACGTTGTACTGAGGTTGTGTCTCTTATAGACACTCTGAGAAACTCAGGTCCTGAGCTGTAGTTTCTGTCCTAATTTGTACTGGTATCTGTGTACTGTCACAGTCGGGGATTTTCTAATGCTGAACTTAGATTCAGTAGTATGGGAGTTTTGTGACTTTTGTGGAGGATCTGCAGATGTGATATGTGCCTTGAGCACAATACTACTGTACACGAGAGAAGTGATTATTTTGATTATGTTCATTACATTAATTTAATTTGATAACATACGCCTAGAATTTTATTATTAATAAGCTTACTAAATTTTAATTTCTTTAGTTAGTAGCCTACCAGTTGTAATCCTGAAGCACTATTAAATCTTACTGAATTCTAATGGATAATTGGAACAGGATACTGACTACTTGTTACAAAAACCCAGTAACAGGCTGGATGTTAGAAGGGCAGTCCTTTCTAGTATTCACTGGAGATCTCTATGCTTATTAGAAATCGCGTTTTTCTTTAACAGACATCTCAATAAGGAATCGTTCAGGACCCTGTACACCGTGTATGTCAGGCCTATATTGGAGTATGCAGGACCAAACATTAAAATGGTATAAAATACCGACAGGTTGTTAGGTAAGACACATATGCAACAGTTAGGTATCTTTATTATGAAACGTTTCGCCTACACAGTAGGCTTCTTCAGTCAAGTACAGAAAAGTTGATAGAAGCAGAAGATACTTGAAGACGATGTAATCAGTCCATCACCCTTAAAGTTTTGAGGTGGTCAGTCCCTCAGTCTGGAGAAGAGCATTGTTCCAAGGTATGAAACAATATGGAGATGAAGTGACAGGATGGAGCTTTTTATAGCGCCAAGAGGTGAGACGTAGGCCACTAGGAGAGGTAAGAACTCAGATGCTGAGAGGTCAGGTCCCTCTCAAATCCAGCCGCTCTCACTAGTGGAAGTTGTCGAAGTTGATTGCAGGTCTGTACCAAGATACCCTACGTCTCACCTCTTGGCGCTATAAAAAGCTCCATCCTGTCACTTCATCTCCATATTGTTTCATACCTTGGAACAATGCTCTTCTCCAGACTGAGGGACTGACCACCTCAAAACTTTAAGGGTGATGGACTGATTACATCGTCTTCAAGTATCTTCTGCTTCTATCAACTTTTCTGTACTTGACTGAAGAAGCCTACTGTGTAGGCGAAACGTTTCATAATAAAGATACCTAACTGTTGCATATGCAGGACCAGTTGGAACCCACACCTAGCCAAGCATGTAAGGAAATTAGAGAAAGTGCAAAGGTTTGCAGCAAGACTAGTCTTGGAGTTAAGGGGTATGTCCTACGAGATGTTAAGGGAAATCGACCTGACGGCACTGGAAGACAGGAGAGATAGGGATGATGTAATAATGGCATATAAAGTACTGAGTGGAATCAACAAGGTGGACAGAGACAGGATGTTCCAGAGTTGGGAAACAGCAAAAAGAGCTTACAATTGGAAGCTAGAGACTCAGATGAATCACAGGGATGTTAGGAAGTATTTCTTTAGTTACAGAGTTGTCAGGAAGTGGAATAGTCTGGGAAGTGATGACGTATGATAAAGCTCATGGAGCAGGAAGAGTGACCTAGTAGCGACCAGTGAAGAGGCGGGGCCAGGAGCTGTGACTCGACCCCTGCAACCACAACTAGGTGAGTACACACACACACACACACACACACACACACACACACACACACTCATGCATGTAAGAACATAAGGAGTAAGGAACACTGCAACAGGCCTACTGGCCTATGCGAGGCAGGTCCAATTCTCCCACCGGCTTAAGCCAACGCCTTGACCTGGTCTGGTCAGTCACATCACTTAAGGGAGGTGCACGGCATCCGACCTAGTAGCACAAGCTAGTTAGGTCCAACTCACACCCACCCACATCCACTCATGTATTTATCCAACCTATTTTTAAAACTACACAACGTCTTAGCTTCTATGACGTTACTCGGGAGTTCCACTCATCCACAACTCTGTTACCAAACCAGTGCTTTCCTATATCCTTCCTGAATCTAAATTTTTCCAATTTAAAACCATTGCTGTAAGTCCTGTCTATATTAGATATTTTTAGCACGCTAATTACATCCCCTTTATTAATTCCTGTTTTCCATTTATACGCTTCAATCATATACCCTCTAATTCTACGCCTTTTTTAGAGAGTGCAGATTCAGGGCCCTCAGTCTATCCTCATAGGGTAGATTTCTGATACATGGGATCAACTTTGTCATCCTCCTTTGTACGTTTTCCAGAGCATTTACATCCATTCTGTAATACGGTGACCAGAACTGTGCAGCATAGTCTAAATGAGGCCTAACCAAAGATATATAGAGTTGAACAACCAGAGGACTTCTATTATTTATACTTCTTGCTATGAAGCCAAGGATCCTGTTAGCTTTATTGCTAGCACCTATGCACTGTCTTGATTTTAGATTACTGCTAACCAGAACTCATAAATTCTTTTCGCTATCTGTAACACTAAGATCTACATTATTTAGTTTATATGTGGCTAGGTTATTTTCCTGTCCAATATATACAACAGGCCTAGTGTCTAATCGATATGTACCTAGGACAAAATGGTAATACACACACACACACACACACACACACACACACACACACACACACACAGGAGCTGAATTTCGACCCTTACAACCACACACACTGAGATCAAAGCCATAAATTGCTTCATTGTGGTTTATGACGTCATTTGCTATATCGTTAGGTTGATGACGCAATATGTCTTGATAGTCCGGGTAATAGCTGCACAAACCCAGACTCAAGACTGGGTCCAAACCAGTGTCAAACAACAGTGTGTGTGTGTGTGTGTGTGTGTGTGTGCATGCGCGCGCTTCCTTACGTCTACTTCGAGGGAATTCCGTGGATCAACGCCCCCGCGGCCCGGTCCAGGACCAGGCCGACCACTGTAGTGTTTTCCTTGTAATTCCTGCCTGCTCCTATAGCTTGTGTACCAGTCTCATGAGGATTAATTTATCTTCTAGTTCGTTCCCCATGGCACTTTGTTTAGGTTTTACTTCACACCAACAGTTTGCTCTTTTGAAGTCAGGTTTGTCTCTTCCTTCATGCTCTGTATTCCTCACTACGTTCACTTCCACAGGCAAATCGAACATCACTGCATGGTCGCTTGCACAAGAGGATTCTTAAATTTAACGCTTCTTACATCATTGTCACTTAGGGTGGATACACAGTCCACCACGCTGGTTCGTCATCTCTACAAAGTTGTGTCACTGACTTGTTGACACATCACCTCCAACAGCTTAGATCTCCATGTTTCCGGTCTGTCTGTTTTTTATGGTTTAAGTCTTCCACGATCAGTAGTTGTGCACTGCTCACGTGGGCTCTTCTAGCTACCTCTGCTATTGTGATTATAACTGCCCTGATGCTGTCGTCATATTCCAGTCTTGGTCTCTTTCTGCTGCGTAGTGGGTTGTATATCACAGCTGTCATCACCCTGAGTGCCCAAGTTCTAAGTGTCCCTATGATGTAGTCATTCCATCCCCCCAGGTTCATTCTGTTCATCTCAAAAATAAACTGGTTCTTGATCATCAATGTTATGCCTCCACCTGCTCTGTTTTCCCTGTCCTATCTCAGTATTTGATATTCTTCTGGGAAAAACACATCTGAAATCACATCTGTACGGTTGGTCTCTGTTATTGCTACAATGTCTGGGATGCCTCCACTATTCGCCCTTTCATTCATCGATCTTTATTTGTTATCCCATCTACATTAGTGCACCACACTCTCAATTTCGTTTACGTTCTTGTGTTCATGTTTTTGGGATTCTATTCTCCTTGTTCTTGTGTCAGAGAAGGAATAGGTACTGGGAAAGGGAGGGTGGAGATTTAGGGTGTGGGTGAGCTCTAGTTGTGGGGTGGATATTGCACTGGAAACGGGTAGGACTGTGAGTGAAGAGGAACAAGGGGAAAGGGGAGTTGGAGAATGTGATGGAGAGTTGTGAGAAAGAATCCCTCACTGGTTGGGGCTAGGAGTAGGGATGTAGGAGGAGAGGCTGGGGGAAGGTTATGGTTTGTTCATAGTTGTTGTGTTTGAGTGAGACGGGGATCTGGATCTGAGGAACTATTTGTGTTGGAACTTTGTGTACACCCAGAGGCAAAGCTTCCACATTGTGTGTGTGTGTGTGTGTGTGTGTGTGTGTGTGTGTGTGTGTGTGTGTGTGCGTGTGTGTGTGTGTGTGTGTGTGTGTGTGTGTGTGTGTGTGTGTGTTGCGCAAATGCAATTAGCGAGGAAAAACTTTCTTTGCAATGCTTAGGCAGCCGACGGTGCCCTGCCAGGGTGCCATGCCAGGGTGTTGACGGTGCCCTGCCAGGGTGCCATGCTAGGGTGTTGTTATTGCTGTCCCTGTTGTCGTTGACGCTGATGTTCTATTCGTCGTTGTCATAATTGTTGTTGCCGTTCTTATTATCACTGTTATCGTTGCTATCGCTGTTTCCGTTACCAGTATTATTGTTATTGTCGTAGTTATCGTTGTTGCAGCTCCAGATGTTGCCGTTGCAGTTGCAGTTGTTGTTGCCATTGCCCCTGACGCCGCCGCCGCCGCCACCGTTACTGGATGTTATGATTAGTCAGAACATCCTTGGAAATGAAGTGCCAAAGAAATTGATACTAATAAGAAAGATGGATTTTGGGTTAAGTGAAAAACGTAATTGCCACAAGATATATTTTATGTTTGGTCCGACTTCTCATTTCCTAACGAAGAATCATCGGTGACGGAAGACAAGGTTTAGAGAGTAAATCTAAAAGGTGTGACTTCCTATAACAATGGTTCAGCAATTTGTACTGACAAACGAAAGAGGATTTTGGAGGCGTCTGGCTGTAAATTCTACAGGTTTCCACAGCATTTCGAAGTTTTCTTGTGGAACATCTGCTTACGCCCTTTGAATAGATCAGTAATAATTTACCCTTCTCTGAAGCACTGGATCCATATACGTACAATACACAAAACGAGAACGTGTCGGCAATACGATTCATGAGAATATAGAAAGGTGATGGCCAAGAAGTCTTTATGATGATGACGTAGTTAAAAGAGCTGCTGTAAATGAATGGTATACAATACCGACAAGTTGAAGAATTAAGATACATTTTCTACATCTGGATATCTTTATTTGTAGACCTTTCACCAACCAGCAGCTTTATCAATACAATACAAGGATATAATGTGAAGAATGTGGAATTATATACTGACGATGAGGTAATCAGTCCCTCAGCCTTCGAGCTGGTGAAGAGTACCGTAGTCTTGAAGAATCTGAAGCACAGGCAGCAAGGCTGTCGCTTATATACTGGCGTCAGATGAGGAAAGTGCAGCAGACGAAAGCATTGTCACTGGTAGACGGGATTTCCCAGTGGAAGTAGGTCATCTGTGTCTAATTCTTCAACTTGTCGGTATTGTATACCATTAATGTACAAGTTATCAGACAGCCTACCAGTGATAATGACTTCGTCTGACGATGGTATATAAGTGCAAAACTTTATGTCTGCTTCAGATTCTTCAAGACTTCGGTCCTCTTCACCAACACCGAGGCTGAGGGACTGATTACCTTAGCTTATTTACATAATTCTACATTCTTCACATTATGTCCTTGTATTGTACTGATAAAGCCACAGGTTGGCGAAAATTCTATAAAGATACCCAGATGTTGTCTGTGTCTAATATGAGGGGCTCAACTCATGCACAGGTGGCATAGGAGAAAAAAATGTGAACATGCAATTCATGACAGTCATAAAACAATTCTCCGTAATTCTCTTGTCAAAAGAAAACATAAATATGTCTTAAAAACACCAGGAATGTTAAAAAAAAAAACTTAACCCAGAGTCTCTCCGAAGCCCAAGACGATGACGAAAAATGAAAGATGTGTCTAGAGGGATAAAGTACAAAACATATCAGTGAATCAACATGTAATGTGGTGGATAAATAGTTCAGAGAACCGACAAGACGATGAATTAGACACAGAAAAGATTGATCACATTGACTTCAGACTGAGGGACTGATTACCTCAAACTCCTTGTGATCTTCAACCATTCTTTTCTATACTGAACAAAGGAAACCACTAATTAGCGAAACGTTTGACAATAAACATACCCAAGTGTTACACATGTGTCTAATTCATTATGTGATGTAGTGGAGAGACTTTACGGGAAGAATTCAGTCAAACAGTTGTTTCAACAAGTCATCGGACATTTTGCTTACTGAACCTTCCCATGCTATATATCACAGATCGCGCTGAAAAACTCAAAAGATCTTCATTACTGGAATCATTTTCCACACTGGTAGAAGCTTACCTTTGCCAGGTACTCACAATATTGGACCTGAATGAGTTGGTTCATGTGACAGCCTTTTGATAGGGGCAAGGCAGTCTAGGTGCTCAAGAGAGACAATCATTAGTCGTATAAATCAGGGAACCGGTGGAGCTTTAAACCCAAGGCAAGTGTGTCCTAAAACTCCCAAGCCAATTGCTTATCCATTCGGACGGGTGGCACAGGCCTGCGAGTTTTAGTGTTCATTTGCAATGTGTTCGAACTTCACCCGTTCTGTGATTTGTTTACAGTAGTGATTTAACGATTTCGTGAGTCATAACAGTCGCATGTGTGTGACTTAGTTGTAATATAACGGCAAAGTTTGAGTTATGCATCTGAGTGCGGCTACAATGTTCCAGATCAGGAAGTCTACCAAAACAGAGATATTATTTTTTTTTTGCTATATTTAGCACTGCCTGAATATAATGTTGCTAAAATTTAAAATCTATAATTGAAATGGGTTATTTTCAACAAGTGCACTGTTTAAAAGTAATAAATATAGCATTAAATAATATATTTAAAATCGGTGTGATGCTGTAACAATATACAGTGTTAGGTACATCAATATACAGTGCTAGGTACATCAATATGCAGTGCTAGGTACATCAATATACAGTGCTAGGTACATCAATATACAGTGCAAGGCACATCGATATACAGTGCTAGGTACATCAATATACAGTGCTAGGTACATCAATATACAGTGCTAGGTACATCAATATACAGTGCTAGGTACATCAATATACAGTGCAAGGCACATCGATATACAGTGCTAGGTACATCAATATACAGTGCAAGGCACATCAATATACAGTGCAAGGCACATCGATATACAGTGCTAGGTACATCAATATACAGTGCTAGGTACATCAATATGCAGTGCTAGGTACATCAATATACAGTGCTAGGTACATCAATATACAGTGCAAGGCACATCAATATACAGTGCTAGGTACATCAATATACAGTGCTAGGTACATCAATATACAGTGCTAGGTACATCAATATACAGTGCTAGGTACATCAATATACAGTGCTAGGTACATCAATATACAGTGCTAGGTACATCAATATACAGTGCTAGGTACATCAATATACAGTGCTAGGTACATCAATATACAGTGCAAGGCAAATCAATATACAGTGCTAGGTACATCAATATACAGTGCTAGGTACATCAATATACAGTGCTAGGTACATCAATATACAGTGCTAGGTACATCAATATACAGTGCTAGGTACATCAATATACAGTGCAAGGCAAATCAATATACAGTGCAAGGCAAATCAATATACAGTGCAAGGCACATCAATATACAGTGCTAGGCACATCAATATACAGTGCTAGGTACATCAATATACAGTGCTAGGTACATCAATATACAGTGCAAGGCACATCAATATACAGTGCTAGGCACATCAATATACAGTGCAAGGCACATCAATATACAGTGCTAGGTACAACAATATACAGTGCTAGGTACATCAATATACAGTGCAAGGCACATCAATATACAGTGCTAGGTACATCAATATACAGTGCTAGATACATCAATATACAGTGCAAGGCACATCAATATACAGTGCTAGGTACATCAATATACAGTGCTAGGTACATCAATATACAGTGCTAGGCACATCAATATACAGTGCTAGGTACATCAATATACAGTGCTAGGTACATCAATATACAGTGCTAGGTACATCAATATACAGTGCTAGGTACATCAATATACAGTGCTAGGTACATCAATATACAGTGCTAGGTACATCAATATACAGTGCTAGGTACATCAATATACAGTGCTAGGTACATCAATATACAGTGCTAGGTACATCAATATACAGTGCAAGGCACATCAATATACAGTGCTAGGTACATCAATATACAGTGCTAGGCACATCAATATACAGTGCTAGGTACATCAATATACAGTGCTAGGTACATCAATATACAGTGCTAGGTACATCAATATACAGTGCTAGGTACATCAATATGCAGTGCTAGGTACATCAATATACAGTGCTAGGTACATCAATATACAGTGCTAGGCACATCAATATACAGTGCTAGGTACATCAATATACAGTGCTAGGTACATCAATATACAGTGCTAGGTACATCAAACATAACATTGAATGACAGAAGTTTTAGACAGGTTCCTTCTAGGGGAGTGCCATGCTGCTGGTGAGGGTATCTTGATCCAAGGAGTTAAATATAAACTCTCAGAGAGAGAGAGAGAGAGAGAGAGAGAGAGAGAGAGAGAGAGAGACAGAGAGACAGACAGACAGACAGACATACAAAGAGACACAGACAGAGAGGCAGACATAGAGAGAGAGGCAGACGTAAAGAGACAAAGAAGCAGACACACAGAAACATCAAGACAGACATACAGAAACAGACAGGCAAATAGAGACAGACAAACTTATACAAATAAGGTATATTTATTATTTAGGAAATGAATATACACAGCCTAAGCAATATTAATAACATCGTGTGTGAGGCTGAAAATCGATACATATAATCTGGCGTTAATCGTATTTCTGATTGTCGAAGATCCTCTGTAAGTTGACAATTAATTTGGAATCATTGGCTCAAGCAGAGCAGAGAATTACAGCAGGACCAGGAGCCAGAGACCTGCTGTTAACTATGAGTTGTTGGTGGGACCTGTGTAGTGTGACCTGTGTGGTGCTAAAGTGGTGATACCTGTGTGGTGTGATCTGAGTGGTGATACTGGTGTGACCTGTGTGGTATTACCTGAGTGGTGATACCTGTGTGGTGTGACCTGTATGGTGCTACTTGAGTGGTGATACCTGTGTGGTGAGATCTGAGTGGTGATACTGGTGTGACCTGAGTGGTGTTACTGATGCGACCTGTGTAGTGATACCAGTGTGGTGTTACTAGTGTGACCTGTGTGGTGCTACCTGTGTGGTGTTACCTGAGTGGTGATACCTGTGTGATGTTACTAGTGTGACCTGTGTGGTGCTACCTGTGTGGTGTTACCTGTGTGGTGTTACCTGAGTGGTGATACCTTTGAGGTGTGACCTGTGTGGTATTACTGATGTGATGTGGCCTGTGTGGTTTTATTGGTGTGGAGTGACCTGTATGGTCTGACCTGTGTGGTTTGACCTTCGTGGTATTACCTGAGAGGTGTGACCTGTGTGGTGTTACTGGAGCGACCTGTGCGGTGTGACCTGTGTGGTGTGATCTGAGTGGTGTTATTGGTGTGACCTGTGTGACAATACCTTTGTAGCCTTACTGATGTGACTTGTGTGGTGTTGCTGGTGTGACCTGTGAGGTGATACCTGTGTAATGTTATTGGTGTGACCTTTGTGGTGTTGCTGATGTGACCTGTGTGATGTTACTAGTGTGGTGCGACCTGTGTGTTGCTCGTGTGTCCTGTGTGGTGTTACAAGTGTGACCTGAGTGGTGGGACCTGTGTGGTGTGGCCTGAGTGGTGATACTTGTGTGGTGTTACTCGTGTGACCTGTATGGTGTAACTGGCGTGACCTGTGGTGTTACTGGTGTGACCTGTGTGGTCATACTGGTGTGACCTGTGTGGTGTTACTGGTGTGACCTGTGTGGTCTTACTGGTGTGACCTGTGTGGTCTTACTGGTGTGATCTGTGTGGTATTGCTGCTGGTGTGACTTTTGTGGTGTTGCTAGTGTGACCTGCGTGGTGTGACCAGTGTGGTGTGACCTGCCCTGGGGACCTCTTATCACCTCTCTTCCTTGTATTCATCTCCTTGTGTCTTTCTGCTTCTCTCTCCCTCTCCCCCTCTCTCCCTCTTCCCCCCTCTCTCTCTCTCTCTCTTTCTGTATCTCTCTGGATTTTTTTATTTATATATGCTAATAGCCCTGAATAAGGTAACCCACAGCTATGAGAGAGAGCTAGCCCACAACCATGAGAGAGAGCTAGCCCACAACCATGAGAGAGAGCTAGCCCACAACCATGAGAGCTAGCACATAACCATGAGAGAGAGCTAGCACATAACCATGAAAGAGAGCTAGCCCACAACCATGAGAGAGAGCTAGCCCACAACCATGAGAGAGAGCTAGCCCACAACCATGAGAGAGAGCTAGCCCACAACCATGAGAGAGAGCTAGCCCACAACCATGAGAGAGAGCTAGCACATAAGTTTGACTGTGCTAACCTACGCATCTGAATAGAAAAAAATTATATTCACAAGGTAAGTTATAGATTTTAGTACGTTAGTTTGTATCTGTAACTAAGGTAGGTTATAAGTCTGAATACGCTAATTAATAGCTGTAAATAAAGTAACTTACTAGTCTGAGTGTACTAATTTACGGTTGTAAATAGGGTAACTAATAAATCTAGAAATGCTAGCTTATAGATGTAAAACTTCTGCATGTGCTAATTTAAAGCCGTAAATAAATGTGAGGGAAAAGTTCAACAGATAGGAGTAGCGAGCGAGTATATGGTGACGATAGCTTGATTGCCAGTCTGCTTGTTAAGGTAGGGTCAGTGGCTAGCTCCCGCTGCCCCCCCCCCCTTCTCCACCCGGAGAAGTGACGTGTGGGGCTCCGACCAAATGGATAATCACTTGACTCACAGCTCCCAACACAACTCTTGGAATGTCAGCTTGTGTCATCTGACAACCACAGAAAGTGTTGAAGGAGACGAACTTCACACGAGTTCTGGGACGTCACTTTTTATCTACATACCTGATGAGTGTAGCCAACCCCAGCTAACTACCCCTCATCTTTGCAGTGATGAAAGACCTGCGTTCCTATCATCTTGACGGATTATTCAAGGCTGGAGGCACTGTGACGAACTAGTCGTTGGGTTGTCACTCAACAGCTGTGACCCGTCCCCCACATAATCAGCAAAGATCTCACAGGGTTGAGTAAGCCTTCACAAGTGGCGACCTTGCCAGGATCACTCGACTGAATCAAGATTCGACTCCATCTTGAATCTACCATTGGAACTTCAACGCCGCATACCACAGACGGTTACCACCAGCCATGAGTAATTATTCTCTATGGTAGGACTACAGTACAGGTATTTAAAAGATTTGGTGATTGTTATAGTCTTAATTTATTGTAAGTCAAGTCAAGGCAGGATATACTAGTTAATTCTGCCACCTTTATTCTCGAGCTTGAAACGATTTGGAGGAATAGACTCTAGGGACCCGAGATTTTCCAGTGACAAGTTGTTTCATTGAGCTCTATTTATTATATCAAGGGAACTGTTGTAGGACACTCTTGATTTGTTGGTGAGAAGATTGGATGGTCAAGTGACCCCATTCAACTTACTGTTTGGTCGGAGCCAGCATAGAACCCTCCATTTTCATTCATACATACTGTTTAATCGAAGCAGGCATCGAACCTTCCGATTTATTTACAGTTTGAGCAGAGCAGAAATTGAACCCTCCGATTTCTTTGATATATACGTTTCATTTTCCCCTGGTAGTTTAAGTTATTCTTGCAAGTATGGAGGAATACCAGTTTTGGATGAACACTGGGAGTAAGTTAAGAATAATGGGGGAAAATTTAGAAGCTTTCATCATCTCTAAGTTCTAGGAAAGTGAAAGAAAGGAGAAAGAGAACCTTGAAAGAGAGGAGAAAAAGGAGAGAGAGAGAGAGAGAATCGAGAGGAGAAAAAGGAGAGAGAGAGAATCGAGAGAGAGGAAAAAAGGAGAAAGATCGAATTGAAAGAGAAAACCAAGAAAGACAGAGAGCGAGAAGACAAAAAGGAGTGTGATAGACTTTATCATGAGGAGAGAGCTAAATTACGTGAGGAACAAGCTAAAATACGTGAGGAACAAGTTAAATTAAGAAAACTTGAGGAAAGACCAAAAGATAGAGAACTTGAGGAAAAAGCTAGAGAACGTGAGAAAAAAGCTAGAGAGAATGAGTTGCGAGAGAGACAGAAAGATCGTGAGGTAGAGAAGGCATGCCTTGAATTAGAAAATAAAAAGTTAACTTTTTCACAACGACAATTAGAGGAAAGAGTAATTGATCATACAGCTAGTCCACATAATGCAACACCTAGTTTACCTCCCTTCACAGAGGGGGGAGACATAACTTCATACATTATTAGGTTTGAAATACCGCTACCCTCTGTGAATGGCCAGCTGACACCTGGGCTACCAGGTTAGGAATGTTATTTTCCAGTTCAGCTTTGAATATCTAAGCAACTTTGTCTCAGGATATATGTAATTATAACCTACTTAAGAAGGCAATCCTTAAAGCATACCAAAAGACCACAAATTCTTATAGGAAAGATTTCAGGTATGCCACCTTACAGCATGGCCAAAACTTTCACGATGAAAACGACCTTGAAATTCAGCTCAAAGTAGCAGAAATGTTCGATTTTTACTAATGTTCAGGAGTACGCAAATCACACCTCACGTCCAATACACTTCAACTGGGGAGTCTAATATTCTTTCACTAGTGCACTGATATTATTTATACCATTTTTACAATAATGCAGTAGTCTGCAAAACAGTAATTTTATTTTTTTGTATGAATAAAAAATAAAAATAGAAAGCAATAGTAATATAAAAGGGGCCTAGAGATGTGACTAATGAACAGAGGATATGTTATTTTAGTGCCAAGAATGTCTACATTGTTTATTCTGGACTCTATTTTGAAATTTGCATCTTTTTTAATTTGCGTGAAATTGGCCAAATTGCCAATGTCTGACCACTTTATTGAGTAGTTCAGATTGGTAAATGGGCGGTTTCTTGTACTCAACAGATAGAACAAATGGAGTTCTAAAGAAATAGCTATGAGTTTGGTCAACTGGAACAACGGAATTGGCCAAAAACAGGGCTCAAACTCGGCGAAATCGCCGATGCGTATATGTCGCCTAGACCGCTAACTTCGCGGAAGCGTAATTCCGTGAATTTTCAACCAAATTTCGTACTTTTGGTGTCATTACCATCGGGAAAAGATTCTTTATCATTTCATAATAAAAAATTTATTTTTTTCCAAAAATTTATCAACATAGAATGACAGTTTCAGAAAGGGGCCTGCGACAGTCAAAGGGTTAATAGATAGCGATCTACACAAATTTTATGACTCTTCCTTCTTTTCAGAGATTGATATTGCGCAAGCATATCATCAAGTAATGTTAGATCCTTCTTCTAAGCAGTACACCGCTTTTCCTACACACCAAGGACTGATGCAGTATAGAACTATGCCCTTCGGTTTGGTAACTGCCTGTGCTACCTACGTGAGACTGATGAGAAAGGTCTTGGGTAATATGCCAAATGCTTCAGTTTATTTTGATAACATTTACGTAATGACATCTACACAGGGCAAGCATATCCAAACATTAACATCAGTCTTACGTAGGTTACACTCACATGGCCTCATTGCCAAGCCGAAGAAATGTTTCCTTGGGTATATCAAAATAAATATCTCGGATTGATTCTTTCTAATAACTCTTTGCAGCCTCTCCCCTTAAGATCAAAGCTTTATTAGAGTTTAAATTCCCCAAAACCAAGAAGCTCATGCATAGCTTTCTGTATAATCCTCCGGGTTTAGCGCTTCCTCCTTGATTATAATAATAATTATGCACGGTTTATCCCCAACATTACCGATCTTACAGGCATCTTATCCCACTACCTTAGAAAGTCTGTGAAGGAACCTCTTGAACTTTCCGACGTAGCTCGAGAAAAGTTTAATGAGCTTAAGAACATCTCTAAAGATCCTATACTTAAGATTCCAGATATTAATAAGCCATTTTGTTTAAGAACTGATGCCTCCAATACCGGCCTAGGTGCAGTGTTACTACAGTATCATGATGGTACACCCTCTCCTGTATGCTTCCTAAGCCAGAAACTTCTTCCTGCAGAAACGAGATACTCCACCATTGAAAAGGAATGTTTGGCCCTTGTGTGGGGTATCTCCAAACTTAAATTTTACTTATTGGGAAATGAATTCATTTGAGAGGCAGATCACAAACCTTTGATATACCTAGAAACTTTTAAGGGAACCAACAGTCGCCTCTTGAGGTGGACATTGGCACTCCAAACTTTTAAGTTCCATATTGTGTAAATCAATGGTTCATCCAATTATTTCTGACTGGTTAAGGCATGATAGTCAGTAGAAAATTTGGTACCTTACACGACTTTCCCGGGTTAGAACTTTTTCCTTGCCTATTTTTCTTATACTCCTTGACTATAAGTCTTGATATGGGGGAGTGTGAGGGAAAAGTTCAACAGATAGGAGTAGCGAGCGAGTACATGGTGACGATAGTTTGATTGCCAGTCTGCTTGTTAAGGTAGGGTCAGTGTCTAGCTCTCGCTATCCCCCCCTCTTTTTCTACCCAGAAACGTGACGTGTGGGGCTCCAACCAAATGCATAATCACTTGACTCACATCTCCCAACACAACTCTTGGAATGTCAGCTTGGGTCATCTGGCAACCACTGAAACAGTGCTGAAGGAGATGAACTTCACATGAGTTCTGGGACGTCACTTTTTATCTACATACCTGAAGTGTAGCCAACCCCAGGCAACTACCCTTTATCTTTGCAGTAACGAACTAGTCGTTGGGTTGTCACTCAACAGCTGTGACCCCCCCCCCCCACATCATCAGCAACGGTTATAATTTCTACAAGGCGCAGTGTCAACATCAACCAGACACCCCAGTCTAACTGTACATACTAGCGTTGAATTCAAATATCATTTTTATATTTCATTTTTCATCTCTTTCACGTAGGATAAAAGTTCATATTTAAATGTTTTATATTTTCAATTATAACAATAAAGTGTTTATATATGTTTGTTATTATTCTTTTTCTATTCATTAATTTTCCTAAGGAGGAGCCAGCCTTGGTAAGACCTATTTAAGATCTTGCAGGGTTCAGTAAGCCTTCACAATAAAGTAGCTTGGAAATCCGAGTATGCTAATTTATTGCTGTAAATAAGGTAACTAGCAAATCTAAATATACAAATTTATAGCTGTAAATGAGGTTACTTGTAAATCATAATATACTAATTTAAAGCTGTAAATAAAGTAACTTTTAAATCTATGTTAGGTTAAAGCTGTAAATAAGGTAACCTGTAAATCTGAATGAGCTAGCTTATTCCAATTTAAAATTACGAGAGCCGGTGAAAGCAATTAAAAATCGCTTATATGTGATTAGCCGAGCAATGTTGTGCCAGGCTGTTACTCCCAGTGGCTGAACCCTTAGAACTTCGAGGGGAGCTCTTCATCCAGGCAAGTGGAGCTACCAACCCATTTCTTGATGATACTGCCAAAGCTCCTTTTAATCAGGCGCTGTATGAAGAGAAGTCAAGAACGTAAAGAACTGGCTTATATCAAGACAACATTTCGCTCTGTTTAGAGTAAGGAAATGCTAGAGATTGAACTGTGAAAGGGAAACAAGTGAAATGTGAATTAATACGTAAATAGCGTATTTCAAGCAACTTTATTTGTTGCAGTATAAACAACGAGGAAATACGGAAGTCACATGACCAGGGTGGCTCCGATCCATCCTATCCACTACCCATCCTACAACATGTCTCGAAATAGGACCATTGCTACTACTTCAGACGCCAAAAATCTCCACCTTACGTCAAATTATTTACCATGGATTAATTAGTCAAACAACAACGACAAAAAATGTCGAAATAAGTAATACTAGAAAAATTGACAGCCTTAAACGAAATTACATTTCGAGTTATAGCATCAGTTCCTTGATACCGTTGATTTGTTACACTAAATGGTCATGTAAGGTGAATCTCCAGCATAAAATTGTATAAAATTGGGTAGTAGTGGAAGCAACAATATTAAAATGATTAATTTGCACAGTAAAACAGCAGTGTAGGCAAGTGACACTCCGGTTCCAGTGATCACTAGTAGTGTAGGTCAGCTGTAGGCCAGCTGTAGGCCAGCTGTAGGTCAGCTGTAAGCCAGCTGCAAGTCAAAGGTGCTTGCAATTTCTACGAAAAATCTAAATTTAGACCCATTTTTTTTTTTTTTTTTTTTTTTTAGAAAATATGGGAATAACGTACAAAAATAATGTACGTGCAGCATATGTAGCAGACCAGGGAGGAGAAAATCAAGGGAGTGACTTATTTTCCTCAACATGATGTCTCGTGTGTGTGAATAAACTTAGTTTCCAGAAGTGACATTGATCTGGAGATCTTGAAAAGGCTTCGGGAAAGTGTAGAGTCGAGTACTGAATAGCAAAAATCAGTTTTCTTCGATAGTTTGACTAGGATAAATAATATCTGGGGAAATAAGATGCAGAGAAAAAGGAACCATAAATTCAAATAGATGACTCCCTGAGAACAGGAAACTGAAAAAGAACTTATTGATGTTAAAACTCAAAATTCTAGTCAGAGCTCAGCGAACAGCTCAGATATGACTGTAGACTCAGCGGAACGAGGACGTCGGGAACACAGTACAGGAATACAGTACAGCATTCACATGGACACCATCTCGTGTACAAATTTCAATCCAAATTGTATTACACTCACTAGTCTCTACTGTAAACAAAATGCCTGGGGACAACTGCTGATAAATATAAACTTGAAAAAAATTTGAACCTGTCATTACATTCTTCTGAAAAAAATGCATAAAAATTAACATGTAATTCTAGGACCTGCATATTCTTTCATCAAAAAAATGTGCTATATTTAATAAACGAGAGACAAAGCTATAATGCAAACTGCCCGGTATTACTCAGGAAGGAAATAAGACAAATAAGGCCATAGAGGTTTAGTCAAAGTTTGTGGTCAAAATTGATAATCAAAATCTTGGTTATGAACAATTTCATTTAGCCTCTCAACAGTTCAAAGACCAACTACTGATAATCACACTCAGTATTAATAACTTATTTAACCCAGCCCCTAGTATTTTCTTGCTTATTGACTTGAATTAAGACACAATGGAAGAAAATTAGCAAAGATTGCGGTAGCAGAGAGCATCGGGGACTTACTTGAAAAGATGAAAAGTATCTCACAATCGAATTGTTAAAAATTTGCACTAACATCATTTTAATGTTAGTGCAGACAGCAGAACCGAACACACTAGGAAATACATTCGACATTATATGCATGAATAATAAAGACCTGGTCTGGGACATAATGGTGTCGAAGACAGCAAACTCAGACCAGAGCAGGATGAAGACCCAGACCAGCATATACAGCACATTGTTAACGATGATTGAAGCACAATCAATCATGATGGAGAATTTAATAAATTCAGCTGTCAACAGTAAACACATCAAACAAACCAAATCAGTCTTGACCTTCCTGAAATATGTTGGCAAGATGGTATAACTGATATGGACTTGAATCTATATCCCTGGAGAATGAGATTACTAGTGCTTAAACTATGCCCCATGAAAACAAACCATACCACGGGTAGGGTTTGAACCCGCGGTCAGAGAGTCCAGTGGCTAAAGCGACGGTCTGGAGTTTTGAGACTCTCTGACAGCGGGTTCAAACCCCACCCGTGGTATGGTTTGTTTGCAATCATGTCATTACGATTTCGTGAGTCGAGTTATGCCCCATGAAGATTAAAGACGATAAGACGCAAAGTAAGGAGAGAGCGCGAGAGAGAGGAAGAGAGAGAATAATTTCACGGCATATGACAGCGTTTCTCGACTGTGGCGCATCAGCCTCTGTATGATTCCAGGATGAGCTATGTTACAGCACAGGGCATTGCTGGTACTTTCGATCGAGTATGGCACGAGGGACTCTTGACAAAGCTGCAAGTACTAGGAGTCTCTGGCTCTACACTATGTCTCCTTAGTGATTACCTTCAAGGTCGACTTGTAAGAGTAGTTCCCAATGGGACAGAGTCAACTAGACACTCAATAGGTACAGATGTTAAACAGGGAAGTAGTCTTGGTCCATTGTTATGGAATGTCTACTTCAGTGACCTTCAACTCATATCAGAATCCCATGCCCATACGGGTGAAAGTATTCTGACATTTACCTAGTCAAGAGAAGAAATGCCAGCTGCTCCCAGTACATCAATCACCAGCTTACATCTATATCAACCTTAGAAAAACGATGCCAAGTTACATTTGCTTCTGAGAAATCATATATGATGGTTTCTAGGGACCATGATGGTAACGCTGGAACAGCGGTAAGAATGAATGGGAGAGTGCAATCACTAAGGAATTAGGTGGTTGATATCCTAGGGCTGAAAACTGCTTCCAAACTATGAAGAAGCACTTAGAAGCGAGGTAGCCAAGAAGATAAAAGCACTAATGTGTATCTCGAGTACTCTATATGAGACACAAATGCACTCGCCCCCTGAGTATGCTCCACACTCCTGGAGTGCCTGCTACCCATCTCATCTACGACTTCTAGACAGGATAGAAAACAGAACAGGACGACTCATCTCTCCTGGACTTGGCCTGGACTGATCTGTCATTTCAAAAGTGCCTTCAACACTGAAGAGATATGCATGATCTTATTGTTATGTAAAGATACCACAGTTGGCTCCACTTCGTGGTTAGTGAGTTTACCTGGAGTTTACCTGGAGAGAGTTCCGGGGGTCAACGCCCCCGCGGCCCGGTCTGTGACCAGGCCAGGGCAGATTCTGTACAATAAGACGGGCAACAAACATTTTCTACACTTAGCTGTACCCTTCTCAAGAACATTCCTAGAATGAGTCGAGTCTCAAACATGTTTGTACATCATAACGATATCCATGAAATGAAGTCACTTGACTTAATGAAACCGCTGACCCACAGACAGCTTCATTTTGTTTCCTATTTGTATGTTTCACTTGAATGAAAAGGCTTTCAAATGAACTAAGATAGATAACAGCTCTTAGCTTGTAAATAAAGGTACGGACTCTTAACCTAACCCTGTAAAAACCCTTGTGTGTAGAAATGAAAGAGAAAAAGAGATAGGTAAATAGAAAGAAAGAAAGAAAGAAAGAAAGAGAGAGAGAGAGAGAGAGAGAGAGAGAGATAGAGAGAGAGAGAAAGAGATACGCTCTCTCTTCAGGCAAAGATGGTGGATGACAAAGCTTCTCAAAGGCAGCAGACTTTTTTGAAGAACGAAAGGAAACACTGGTTAGAGAAAGAAAACATCAAACGCAAACTCTTGAGTATCGTAGAATCCTGGAGAGACAAAGGGAACGACAATCCACAAACGAAATTAAAAGAAATCAGAAATATTTCTTCTCGCGCACAACATCCATGAGTCTTTATCAATTAAATGCTGTATAGTCCTTGTGGCTTAGCGCTTCTTTTTGATTATAATAATAATAATTTATCAATTAAAAAGATACTAGGAGAGAACACACTCTGGTTAAATGCTGAAGTCACAATGACTCACGAAATCGTGACAAAATGATTGCACACAAATTATAGCGTGAATAGCAGATTGGCCTGCGTGTCTTAGGACTCGCTTGCCATGGGTTCGATCCCCAGCCGCCATATGAACGAAAGTGTTCAGTGAATCTTTAGTGTTAAAATTAAGAACCCAAATAGTTTTTCATGAGTGAGACTCAAAACACTGCGGACATCTCATATTCCGACGCAATTATTATAA
>NC_091312.1:44023080-44033080 GCF_038502225.1 Cherax quadricarinatus
TGTAATTATGCCTGATTTTAAAGGGGATATGGTGTTGGTCCAGATGTGGTCAAGTAGGTAAACACTAGTCTCTGTAACTCTTGTAGGTTTTGTTACTGTTGGTAGTAACATACAGTTACTCATTGTGTTTGTGAATTCAGTAACGTGTGGGTCCTGGTCTTGCAGGAGATTTATATTGAAGTCACCTGAGAGTAGTAAGTGATCTTTGTTCATGCGTGCATCAGTTATCATACTTCCTAGATTTTGACTAAATTGGCTAATGTTTGACTGTGGAACTCTGTAGATGTTTATCAATGTGAGAGGTTTTTGTAGGTACTTGGATTTGAATTTAGCTATTATATATTCCCCATGTTCATCCCTTGTGCAAGTATTAGTGATACATTGTAGTTGGTCTGAGTAGTATATGGCTGTGCCACCCCCTTGTTGGTCTGGCCTACAGTTGTGTATGGCTGTGTATCCAGGAATGGCATAGACATCTGTACTATCAGGCTTTAGCCAGGTTTCAGTTAGTGTAATGATGGACATAGTGGCATGTAAGGAATTTAGTAATGCTATGAGGTCATCGTAATGCTTGCTTAAAGATCTGATATTGTAGTTAAAGATAGTTATGTTGTTGTTGGCACTGAGAAGTGCCTTTGATTGTTCTGCAGTGTAGTAATTACAGTAACTGTTTGATTCATTTAAGTCATTAGATAAGAGGTTGGTATCAGGATCAATGCTGGTAATCATAAGATTTGTAGTGAATCTATAGTTTGAATTAAGTATAAAACAAAGTAAATAGTCTTAAGCTAAAAAATAGCACCTGGATTATTTAACAAATGTAAAATAATGAGCTAAGGGACTAATACAAATAAAGTGATGATCAAATAATGGAGCTTGGGAATATGATAGTAGGTAGTACTATAAAGGTAATTTTTTAAAGTTAGAATTATAGTATAAAATTATAATATAAAAGGGACTAATATAGGTTGTGGTGAACAATAAAGTGGTAATTAGATAAATGAGCTTTGGAATATAATGGCAAAATTGTGAACTTATTCTACTTTAGCACCTAAGAATAGCACCTTGATTATTTTAACAATTGTGAATATATAAACTAGGATAGTTATATAAAGCTAAAATAAAGGAGAAAATATATAAGGGACTAAAATTAAGTAATGGTAAGCAAATTTAAATGGACAGATGGTAGGAATTATAATATAAACTTATAATATAAAAATACAATTTGAAATGGTACTTGCAATTGCACTAGAGTCTGGTATAGGTTGTTGACAAGATCAAGATTATAACTAGATTTAAATTGACAAAATAAAATTCACAATTAAAGTACCAAAAGAATAATAGTAAAAAAAAAATAACAATGGTAATGTCTTGGTTATAAAATGATAGTAAGAGGGTAGACAGGTACACAGGTACAAGGGATAATATAAAGGTTGGGGTTGAATATAAAAGCTTGAAAATTTGGACACTGTACACCGTGTACGTCAGGCCCATACTGGAGTATGCAGCACCTGTTTGGTGTCGCAAAGGTTTGCGACAAGGTTAGTTCCAGAGCAAAGGGGAATGTCCTATGAAGAAAGGTTAAGGGAAATCGGCCTGACGACACTGGAGGACAGGAGGGTCAGCGGAGACATGATAACGACATATAAAATACTGCGCGTAATAGACAAGGTAGACAAAGAGGCGGGAACCATACATAGTTTTAAGACAAGGTTTGGTAAAGCTTATGGAGTAGGGAGAGAGAGGACCTAGTAGCAACCGGGTCTGAGGCGGGGCCAGGAGCTAGGACTCGACCCCTGCAACCACAAATAGGTGAGGTGAGTACACACACACACACACACACACACACACACACACACACACACACACAGGCTCCACCACACACACCACACACACACACCACACACACACACACACACACACACACACACACACACACACACACACACGCTCCATCACACACACCACACACACCACACACACACACACACACACACACACACACACACACACACACACACACACACACACACACGTTCCACCACACCAAACACACACACCTGCACACCACACACACACGCTCCACCACACACACAAACGCTCCACCACACACACACGCTCCACTACACATACACAGGCTCCACCACATATATACACATAAACATATACATACACACTCATACAAGCACGCATATACAACAATCCTAGTGTCTAATTGACATATACCTAGGACAAAATGGCAACTAATACACACACACACACACACACACACACACACACACACACACACACACACACACACACACACACACACACACATAAACAATCCTGTCCATTATACATAGACACATAGGCACATAACCCACATGATCGGCTCCTCTCACTGTAAAATGTAAATTCATATATTACACAACCCCACATACATCTCACACCGAACTGCATGTCACAAACATACACACACTCACTGACATGTGCACACTTTCTCATGAGCCTATCTGCCCTCTCCAACACCTTTGTTTCCTTCTATGTATTTAACTAGTGAAGTAACTAGCTGGCAAAAAGTTTCCTCCACAGTAAAGATACCCATATGTTGTACAAGTGTCTCATTCAGGAAAATAAAAACTACCATCTGGAGACGCTCAATCTCCTGACAAATAAAAAAAAAATTTGGTCGTTCCAGCAGCCTAGCCGATACGTCTCTTTGTTGATGTCTCAGATACTATGTTATGATGTATGAATATTAAGACCATGAATGTTGTGAAACACTGACTTATGTTTAAATTTATCACAATGTTTAGAGTGTAATGTTTACTTCATTATTTCTAGGTGGACAGCGGCCAGATTATATTAATTAACCATGACAATGTTCCATTTACGAATTACTTCTAAATAATTTCTCAATTTATAAAACAAAGTTTGTGTATTTAACATTATGCCAGTAGAAAATAATACCGAGACTGCGGTCAAAATCAGCAGAAACTGTGGTAGAAAAAAAGATCAAGAAGCATTTCTTCATAAGTCAATTAAGGAGTGAGCGATGTGATTGCATTAACTAAACAATAATCAAGCAACGCTGCAAATAGAATAAATTGAATGGTTAAAACTATGGCAATAATTTTTAAAGGCGTGGACCGGTAAGCCAGCGGAAGGCCTCAGTCAGGAGACACTTGTACTGTTTCCTGGCGAACCTTACCTACACTGCAAATATTGAATACCACCTTAGTAATATTAATTATAAAAAATATTACTACAAATGTAAAAAAGTGCATTAATATAGATTTAGTTTACACAGTAAACAAATGTGTGATAATGAGCATGAATATGAAAATGAAGAGGTAACGAGAATATTAAAAATAATGAAGAGAATAATAATGATATAAAAATTCAATAAAAAAATATATAAAAATCTAAAAAAAAAATAATTCTGATAAGTTACAGAACATATACGCTGGAGAGATACATATTTAATTTAAGTTAAATTTAAACACTATCTCTTGAATGATAGTGAAACAGTCACATACAGCCTTTACGACTCTCTTATAGCAGATCAACTTTATATACATCACGAAACATGGGATGGTGAAACGCCCCTGCAGAGAGAAACTTTACTGAGATGTCTGTGTGAAACAGACAACTCCTCGCACTCGGTAGCTCCTCTTTGAAATTACTGTTTCACCACTTGTTGGTTTTGCGTTATTTGTTGCTACAGCACACCTTAGTTTACCACAATATTTACTGCGTATTGTACATAACATCCATACATCACGGTACATAACAACAGTATCGGAGACATTAACAGAGAGACGTATTGGCCGGGTTGCAGGAGCCGCCACCACAAATCGTTTTTTGCCAAGTGATTGAGTCTTCCGAGTTGATCAAAAATTTTTTTTTTTTCATCCCCGAGAATTTATTTTTGTGTGTCTGTGGTGAACTTTTATTGTCATTATGAAGGTGTGAGAAAAGTATGTATGTGAAAATTGAGACACTTATTAAATTTTATAATAATTTATTCTAATTAAACTTAATCTTCTAAAAGATAAGTCATAAGAGTATCTTTACCTTAAACTTAAGTCTCATGTTAGTCACTTCTTCCCATATTCACATCTTCTCATGTTAGTCACTTCTTCCCATATTCACATCTTCTCATGTTAGTCACTTCTTCCCATATTCACATCTTCTCATGTTAGTCACTTCTTCCCATATTCACATCTTCTCATGTTAGTCACTTCTTCCCATATTCACATCTTTCCTAAAGCAGGTCATCAAAACATTGTAAAGCAGCATTCTATTTGTTTAAGAAAATTAAAATTGTCATTCAGAATTTTGTTACTTCTCTTACAATGCTTACTCAATATTATTTAATTTAATTAACCGAGTGGAATAGTGCAGACATGCATATACGTATTTGTACACATGTATGTTTATGTAAGTATATGTAGTAAAGTGAAAAGTAAACATCGGGAGACAACATTCATGAATATTCACATCTCGCTCCAAGCCCGATGTTTTTAACACATACATGTGTACACACACAAGCACATCTGCACTATTCCACACAGTTGATTAAATTAAAAAATACTGCATAAGCATTGTAAGGGAATTAACAAAATTCTTGATTATGTAATTCTAACTTTCTTAAGAAAATAGAATGCTGGTTTACAATATTCTGATGACATCATTTGGGGAAGATGTGAATATGTGAAGAAATAACTGATTTGAGACGGTTGAATAAGTCTCTCAGTTTTCACAAACTTCTCTCAACACTTCTAAAATGACAACAAAACTTCACTTTATTTGGACAAAAAAAAAAAATTATGTGGTGGCTCCTGCAACCCGGCCAATACATCTCTCTGTTAATGTCTCCGTTACTGTTGTTATGAACTGTAATGTGCGGATGTTATATTACACAGTGAATGTTTTGGTACACTAACGTGGGGTACAACACCAAACAGAAGAGGAACTACTGAGTAATACCGTTTTTCACTCTGTTTCGTGAGGTGTATAAACTTTACCTGTTAAGCGAGTCATAAAGGTTGTGTGTGAATGTTTTATCTCCAATCAAGATTACTTTAAATTTTGATATGGTATTCAAATTTAATTCTCAGTATATATATACACTGAGAAACATGTACATTTATAGTGTATATATGTTGTCACTTATTAAAATTATTTATTTTATTATAGTATTTTTGTAGTGTTAATAAATGTTTAAATATTTTTAACATTCTCGTTACTTCTTCTTCATTTCCATCTTCATTATTATTATTACACATTTTACCATGTAAACCGAATCTTTATTAATAAACGTTTTTTGCATTACTTATTTTTTTAATTATTAATATTACTGAAGTAGTATTCAATAAATAACAAAAAGGCACAATACCGTGACTGGAACAATATACAAATATCCAAGTAGGACCGAAACGTCGTCGAAAACTGCTCTCTCCTGTGTGCGGGTTATTTGTATATGGTATTCAATATTTGTAGCGCTGCTTATTGTGTTATAAGAATTATTATTTACTTTCGTTAATACAATCACAGTTTTCTGGAGCTCATGTCACTCCTCAAATCATTTATTTGTAAAGAAATGCTTCTTGATTTTTTTTTCTACCACAATTACCGCAAATCTTGATCAAAGTCTCGGTATTATTTTCTTCTGGGTAATATTAAATACATAAATTTTAAATGTTTTAAAATTTGAGAAATAATTTAGAAGTTATTCATAAATGCAACATTGTTATGTTCTGTTAATATGATCAGTACAATGGTTTGTCAGGCCGTTGTCCACCTGGATGTTATCATTAAGTAACGTTACACCCTGAACATTGATTCTGAAGCAAACGTAAATTAGTGTTTCACAACATTCAGTGTCTTAACATTCATACATGGCAGTACATGACAACATAACGTAGTATCTGAGACATCAACAAAGAGATATATCGCACAGGCTGCTGGAGCCACCAACAAAGAGATGTATCGCACGGGGCTGCAGGAGCCACCGACAAAGAGATGTATCGCACGGGGCTGCAGGAGCCACCGACAAAGAGACGTATCGCACAGGCTGTTGGAGCCACCAACAATTTTTTTTTCTGTTAGGAGATCGAGTCTCCCGAGATGATAGTTTTTATTTTGATGAATGAGACACTTGTGCAACATTTGGGTATCTTTACTGTGGCGGAAACGTTTCGCCAACCAGTTGCTTCACTAGTTAAATAAAAAGAAGAAAATAAGAGTGTGGGAGAGTGAAGATAGGCTCATGAGAAAGTGTCCACATGTTAATTATGTATATATTTATATGACATGCAGTTCGGTGTGAGATGTGTGTGCGATTGTATAATATATGAATTTTCATTTTACAGTGAGAGGAGCCGATTATGTGGGTTGTATGCCTATGTGTTTATGTTTGATACACAGGATTGTTTATTTGATGTGTGTGTGAGCGTGTGACTGTGTTTCGTTTTGTATATTTCTGTGCGTGTTTGTGTATGTGTGTGTGTGAGAGGAGACATGTGCGAAAATACTCATGTGTGAACGAACTTAGGGATCTTTGCCTGCGTTGTAATAAAAACTGAGAGTAACAGGACAAAAGAAACCTTTTTCATATTTATTATAGTCTTCAATGAGGTGGAGAAAAAGTTTAGGATATGGACACTCGTCTATATACACACATAAATAGACAAATACATTTATACAGCCAGAATATTAGAAATAGCATTTATGTAATATAGATTCATAGCGTAACTTAAATAGAGTTTAAAGTTTACACTGACTAGCCTCTCCTCGTTGGGTGAGTTGGGTGGCAGCTTGGTCTCGTCTAGCTGATCTACAGTCATCACTGTTTCGGTGGGTGGAATTACTGGACGCAGTTTTCTTTGTTACCTCCAGTAATTCCACCCACCTGTACAGTCTCTACCGTAGTCCAGCTAGACAAGACCAAGTTTTCATCAAACAAGGTCACTTGGGGTGGCGAAAGCCTGACTTTGGGAAAGTGGGGAAGGGAAGACATTCGTTAGCGAACGGATGGATTCCTGGACTCACAAACCCACAAAACTGGGGAAGGCAGTGCTGCTGAGGCAGACATTGGGGAAGTGAGAAAGGGAAAACATCAGGAAGGGGACAGATGGACTCATGGACTCATGAACCTGGAGAAGGCATGAACATTTGTTGCTGAGGCAGAAGGGGGAAGAGGGGAAGTGATGAAGGGGACACATCCGGAGGCGGATGGATGGATTCCTGGATACATGAACCTGGGAATGGCTGGAGCTTGGAAGCCAGACGTGAGGTTATTGAGAGAGGAGAAGCTGACTTTAGGGAAGAGAGGAAGGGAAGACATCCAGGGTCACATGTATAAATTCCTGGACACATGAACCTGGGGAAAGCGAGGATACTGTTTGTTGAGGCAGAATTTGGAGAAGTGAGAAATGGAGAATATCTGACGGGATACACACTGACTCCTGGACACATGGAATTGTGGAAAGAATCAAAAACACAATAAGTGGGTGAGCGGACCTTAAAGACGAACCACTGGCCTCCACGTAGCAAGGTCTGGTAACTCAGAGATAACTGAAGCTGACAGTGTTCGCAGACTTTCTATGTATTTATAATATTTTATTTCAAGCAATTTGCCTCAACTCATTTCCTGAGATATGCTATGATGATTGACATTCACATTGGGATAGTTGTGCATGGTATCGTAGTAGTACATTTTCTGCCTCCGCAGTCTTGTATAATTTTAGCGAGAGATTTCGGTACAGAAATAGAAGCTTAGGAAGTGAAGCAGAAATCAGACGATTCCCCAGTGTACCTATTTCCTCATTTTGCCAGCATTATTGTAATGATACTCGTATGATAAAGAAGATATCACCTTAAGTCTGTTTGCTATTTCTACGAGTAAGCCCCGCACATCTATGATGTGACTGCAACTGCTGCACCTTGTCTGACTCCAGGTACAGCAATTATGGTAGTTCCTCTTACTGAACAGAGTCAGTCTTGGTCCCAAGAAACACCGCCGGTTGAATGCTAAATATTCGACTATTTCTTAAAATTAAGTCTTAGATCGACTAATTTCTTGTCTAAACTTGTAAGTCCTTTTTTATGTAGCAATTTTAGGCCCATGTTCCTCAATAAATAACAAAAAGGCACAATACCGTGACTGGAACGATACACAAATAACCCGCACATAAAAGAGAGAAGCTTACAACGACGTTTCGGTCCGACTTGGACCATTGACAAAGTCACACTGTTCCTCAGTTCTCACATGAAATACCGAATTTCAAGGTTGAGAGAAGTGAATGATAGCTAAGGTTTTCTTTTTCCTTCATGAAAGGGAATTACCGTCAATATTTCAGGTAAAAGAACACATGTAAAACTAACGTAACATTTTACTGAAGCAACGTTTTGCTCTCCACTATCCTAGTCGAGCCGTTACAAATAATACAGGAATACAGAGGAGATATGTAGGTAACAATGTGAAATGATAAATTATGTTCACAAAATGCCTGGAATCATTCTTAATCGCCATTTCAAACACTATTAAAGAGAATAAAGTATTAGCAACAGTTATCCTCAAAACAATGATCCAAAAATTACGTCCACTACTATTAGTATTACTATTACTAATATTACTGCTATTCACATTTCTAGTACTATGACTACTATTGGTTCTAATTCTACATCTGCTACTACTACGCTTACTTCTACTGCTACTACTATTACTGCCCCTGCTACTGCTACTGTTACTACTACGACTACATGGGCCAGTTAGACTACTGTAGGGCTTATGACTGACGAAATCGTAATAACACGATTGTAAAGAAACCACGAAACTGGTGGAATTTAAACCCATGCTTATGCATTGGCCTGGAGTTTTAAGACTCACTCGCCATGGGTTCAAACCCCACCCGTTCCGTGTTTTGCTGTGCTTATGCCTTTTTCATCTCACATTGTTACCCGTATGTAACCTTGGTGTCCCAATATTGTTTGTAACAACTTGACAATGCTCCTGGAGAGGGAAACGTTGCCACAGTAAAATCTCATTAGTCGTGCATATGTCCTTTCACCTAACGAGGAAACTGTGGGATGCGCCTGTCTTAACACTGTTGGCCAAGCGGATTCCCTCCTTATATTTGAGCGTCTTTAGGGTCACTATCCGGCAATCAGAAGGGCTAAAATACCAGGGTTATAGCTTTGTGTTAGCAGCGTTGGCTATTAAGTTCCAATTATGAGTTACGTCGCCTTGCAGCCGTGATTTATGAGCTATGTCGCCTTTCAGCCGTGATTTACGAGTTACCTCACGGTTACGGTGTGACATAACTCACAAATCAGATTTAAAAAGGTGACACTGTTTTCAGAAACTTTCAATCATGCCTTTTATACCCTTCTTAGTTAAAGAATGTGACCCTTAAGACGCCTACAAATTAGGTGTGAATCTACTGGGCCAATAATAGTAAAAGTGGCGTATCCCAAAATTTCCTTGCATGAGGGAAAAATAATCCTCATCTCTCATTATATCTATCGTCAATAATTTTCACTATATCACCAGGTCTTAAATAACCTTTATTTTAGGAAAAAGTTTGTTCAGGCATAAACAAAAAAAAATATTTACTGAAATCGTGATAGGCCGTAAACAATGGTTAGTACATATTTTTTGCAAATAGTATAGGAATATTATAGTGTTTATAGTATATTAGTTTCTCTCTGAAATTTTTCTCCCAGTGTATTCCGCAACCCGACCACATTCTGCATTATAATTATTAAAACATGGGGGAGAGCTAAACCCTAGGATTATACAGCACATGTAGGAGAGATGGAAGGTATTCAGGTTCAATTCAGGGAACCGGAACACAGATCCAATTCCCAAGATCAAGAGCCCCTCACCAGCGTCAAGGAACCTCCCTGGAGGGGCCCCCATTCTTCTGCACTGGCAGTTATCCAATTGCTATTTTTAACAGTAAGCATCCAACAGCTGTGCAACCCAGGACGGTAACAACCTCTCGTCCCA
>NC_091312.1:44038080-44065580 GCF_038502225.1 Cherax quadricarinatus
CTCTCTCTCTCTCTCTCTCTCCTCTCTCTTTCTATCTCTTCCCTCCATCTGTCCTTTCTATCTCTCCCCTGTTTCCTACCATCCCTTTTCCTCATTCCTCTTCACCTTCCAAATTCTCCTCTCCTTCCATCTTCCTGTTCTTCAATCATCCCTTTTTCTCATCACCCTTCCCTCTTCCCCATCATCCTTCTCATCGTTTCTATCATTTCCCCACTAATCTCCCCTCCTTCCTACCTTCCATTATCTCCCTTACCCCTACTAACTTACCCTTCTTCCAACCTCCTCTTCACTTCCAGCCTACATAGCTTCCACCTGAATTCCCCCATCACCACAATACCCCCATTCGATCCCCCATTCCCATACTTACAGGAGACGGGAATATCAGATGACAGTCTTTTGCGTTTTTTTTTTTTTTTTTTTGGGGGGGGGGGGGAAATGAGTGTAGAGCTTTACCCCTTTCCGGGGGTAGGGGAGGGGATGGTGTGTGTGCCTTGTCTACTATTTTAGGTGTCTGAAGGAGGGGAGTGGGGAGGTATCCCTGTTATGTTTACTGCATTTGAGAATGTCCGGGGGGAGGGAGGAGGGGTGAGGTGTAGGGGCCTTTTTTAACAAGATTAGATGCAGCAACGGTGAGCTGCTATCCAATTCGAAATGGTAGTTACACGAAGGAAACGAAAGCTAACTGTTTCCCTGTCATATCCCATTACACAAGATGGGGCCCATACAAAGTTCTAAAATATGTCAGCTTAAACTGGAAGAGTTCAGTAAGGCAGTGAGGATATCGTCATTTATTCCATTAAGGCTTCCTTATCGACGGGAGCATCTAGATTTCGTTCCAGCAGAGCTGGAGTGACTGTCACTTGGGACAGTAACTAATTATACAGTCATTATATATATAAAAATACAATGGCGCTAACCTTATGATAATTATTCATATTTTATTATAAAAAATGGATAGATCACATCAGCACTTGGCTGCTACTGTGCTTAATATGATAGTCACATACATTCACACGTATATATGTGCAAAACAACCACTCTGAAAGAATAGAGAAATTCCAAGCGCTTTCGTGACTATTCACATTATCAAGGAACTATAGTTCCTTGATAATGTGAGTAGTCACGAAAGCGCTTGGAATTTCTCTATTCTTTCAGAGTGGTTGTTTTGCATATTTTGAAATCACCTGTTTACTGTGATCTTATTGCACGTATATATGTATATATGAATAAGAGCGCAACTACACACACACACACACACACACACACACACACACACACACACACACACACACACACACACACACACACACACACACACACACACACACACACACACACACACACACACACACACACACACACACACACACACGGGATGTTCCAGAGAGGGGACACAGATACAAGAGGTCACAATTGGAAGTCGAAGAATCAGATGAATCAAAGGGATGTTAGGAAGTATTTCTTCAGTCATAGAGTAGTCAGGCCGTGGAATAGCCTAGAAAGTGACTTAGTGGAGGCGGGAACCATACATAGTTTTAAGGCGAGGTATGATAAAGCTCGAGGGGCAGGGAGAGAGAGGACCTAGTAGCAATCAGCGAAGAGGCGGGGCCAGGAGCTATGAATCGACCCCTGCAACCACAAATAGGTGAGTACAAATAGGTGAGTACACCCACACACACACACACACACACACACACACACACACACACACAAAAGTGGGGGATGCTCAGGTGTTACTACACTTTCGGCATGTTTCAAGCAGATCTGCGTCTTTAATAGCGGCATCGTGATCGGTAAATCTTTTATGGAAAGATATCCAGATAAATGATTAACGAAAGACATTATCCCGAGCACTATTCAGGTAATATTAAATGTATTTTATGATGTTCCTGCTGTTTACTTTTTTAAGTAGGATTTTCAAATACTTGAAGAAAAGACGTGGTAGCGAGCTTCTGTGAAGCTAAAACCGTCAGTACTGAACTGAGTCAGGCATTCACTTTGATGCTCCTAGTTTTTATACACTTACTAGCTTTGTGTATTTTGCAGACTGCTGCAGTGCGTCCTGTAGTCTGCTGAACTGAGCCATCAGTACAAGCCGGTGCTCACTCGTTAAGGTATTTACATTTTAGACAATGGTTTCTTGAACTGTTTTCATAAAAGAACAGCGAATTCTTATTTTTCCTTCTAGTTACAAGCGTGAAATATTTTTACAGTAGGTAGGATGTAGGGAGGGATGTCTTTGACAGGTGTCCTACATTTAACAGTGTTATCCAGATTAGAGAACTCACATTTGCCTTTGGTGATTAGACTATAAACTGGCATATTATTGACACTAAAGTGTTCTAGGCATGAAATCAGAGCCCAACTCTGAGTGGTGCTGGCGACGTCGAGTCTTTCATTATCTTAACACAGAATGTTGTGTTTAACTGTATGTACTAATCATTCATATAAAGCAGCTTATGTGTCTAGTGCACACTGAATCGCTACTAATTATCTGCAAGCTACTGTTGACTCTAGTGCTACCAGTGCATCTACTGTTACCAGTGCTAACGGTGCCCCTAGTGCTAACAATGCCTCCAGTGCCAACAGTGCCTCCAGCTCCCATAGTCCCTCCAGTGCCAACGGTACCTCCAGTGCCAACGGTACCTCTAGTGACACTAAAACCAACAGTACATAGTGTCCCTAGTGACAACAATAACTCTTATGCTATCAATAAGAAAAATACATTTATACATATTATTTGTGTTGTTCACTTGTAACTTTATTGAGGTGCATGACCAAACATCACACCTCATGATGTGATCTTTTATGAGGTGTATGACCAAACATCACACCTCATGATGTGATCTTTTATGAGGTGCATGACCAAACATCACACCTCATGATGTGATCTTTTATGAGGTGCATGACCAAACATCACACCTCATGATGTGATCTTTTATGAGGTGCATGACCAAACATCACACCTCATGATGTGATCTTTCATGAGGTGCATGACCAAACATCACACCTCATGATGTGATCTTTCATGAGGTGCATGACCAAACATCATACCTCATGATGTGATCTTTTATGAGGTGCATGACCAAACATCACACCTCATGATGTGATCTTTCATGAGGTGCATGACCAAACATTACACCTCAAGATGTGATCTTTTATGAGGTGCATGACCAAACATTACACCTCATGATGTGATCTTTTATGAAGTGCATAACCAAACATTACACCTCATGATGTGATCTTTCATGAGGTGCATGACCAAACATTACACCTCAAGATGTGATCTTTTATGAGGTGCATGACCAAACATTACACCTCAAGATGTGATCTTTTATGAGGTGCATGACCAAACATTACACCTCATGATGTGATCTTTTATGAGGTGAGTGTCCAAACATTACACCTCATGTGATCTTTTATGAGGTGCATGACCAAACATTACACCTCATGTGATCTTTTATGAGGTGCATGACCAAACATTACACCTCATTATGTGATCTAATATGAGGTGCATGACCAAACATTACACCTCATGATGTGATCTTTTATGAGGTGCATGACCAAACATTACACCTCATGATGTGATCTTTTATGAGGTGCATGACCAAACATTACACCTCATTATGTGATCTTTTATGAGGTGCATGACCAAACATTACACCTCATGATGTGATCTTTTATGAGGTGCATGACCAAACATTACACCTCATGATGTGATCTTTTATGAGGTGCGTGTCCAAACATCACACCTCATGATGTGATCTTTTATGAGGTGCGTGTCCAAACATAACACCTCATGATGTGATCTTTTATGAGGTGCATGACCAAACATTACACCTCATTATGTGATCTTTTATGAGGTGCGTGTCCAATCACACCTCATGATGTGATCTTTTATCAGGTGCGTGTCCAAACATCACACCTCATAATGTGATCTTTTATGAGGTGCATGACCAAACATTACACCTCATTATGTGATCTTTTATGAGGTGCATGACCAAACATTACACCTCATTATGTGATCTTTTATGAGGTGCGTGTCCAATCACACCTCATGATGTGATCTTTTATCAGGTGCGTGTCCAAACATCACACCTCATAATGTGATCTTTTATGAGGTGCATGACCAAATATTACACCTCATGATGTGATCTTTTATGAGGTGCGTGTCCAAACATCACACCTCATATTTTTTATGAGGTGCGTGTCCAAACATCACACCTCATGATGTGATCTTTTATGAGGTGCGTGTCCAAACATCACACCTCATAATGCGATCTTTTATGAGGTGCGTGTCCAAACATCACACCTCATGATGTGATCTTTTATGAGGTGCGTGTCCAAACATCACACCTCATGATGTGATCTTTTATGAGGTGCGTGTCCAAACATCACACCTCATGATGTGATCTTTTATGAGGTGCATGACCAAACATTACACCTCAAGATGTGATCTTTTATGAGGTGCGTGTCCAAACATCACACCTCATGTGAGATTTTATGAGGTGCGTGTCCAAACATCACACCTCATGATGTGATCTTTTATGAGGTGCGTGTCCAAACATCACACCTCATGATGTGATCTTTTATGAGTTGCGTGTCCAAACATCACACCTCATTATGTGATATTTTATGAGGTGCATGACCAAACATTACACCTCAAGATGTGATCTTTTATGAGGTGCGTGTCCAAACATCACACCTCATGTGAGATTTTATGAGGTGCGTGTCCAAACATCACACCTCATGATGTGATCTTTTATGAGGTGCGTGTCCAAACATCACACCTCATGATGTGATCTTTTATGAGGTGCGTGTCCAAACATCACACCTCATTATGTGATATTTTATGAGGTGCATGACCAAACATTACACCTTAAGATGTGATCTTTTATGAGGTGCATGACCAAACATTACACCTCAAGATGTGATCTTTTATGAGGTGCGTGTCCAAACATCACACCTCATGATGTGATCTTTTATGAGGTGCGTGTCCAAACATCACACCTCATGATGTGATCTTCTTTGAGGTGCGTGTCCAAACATCACACCTCATGATGTGATCTTTTATGAGGTGCGTGTCCAAACATCACACCTCATGATGTGATCTTTTATGAGGTGCGTGTCCAAACATCACACCTGATGATGTGATCTTTTATGAGATGCGTGTCCAAACATCACACCTCATTATGTGATCTTTTGTAAAGTGCGTGTCCAAACATCACACCTCATGATGCGATCTTTTATGAGGTGCGTGTCCAGACATCACACCTCATGATGTGATCTTTTATGAGGTGCATGTCCAAACATCACACCTCATTATGTGATCTTTTATGAGGTGCGTTTCCAAACATCACACCTCATTATGTGATCTTTTATAAAGTGCGTGTCCAAACATCACACCTCATGATGCGATCTTTTATGAGGTGTCTAAACATCACACCTCATGTGTTCTTTTATGAGGTGCGTGTCCAAACATCACACCTCATGATGTGATCTTTTATGAGGTGCGTGTCCAAACATCACACCTCATTATGTGATCTTTTATGAGGTGCATGACCAAACATTACACCTCAAGATGTGATCTTTTATGAGGTGCGTGTCCAAACATCACACCTCATGATGTGACCTTTTATGAGGTGCGTGTCCAAACATCACACCTCATGTGATCTTTTGAGGTGCGTGTCCAAACATCACCTCATGATGTGATCTTTTATGAGGTGCGTGTCCAAACATCACACTTCATGATGTGATCTTTTATGAGGTGCGTGTCCAAACATCACATCTCATTATGTGATCTTTTATGAGGTGCATGACCAAACATTACACCTCAAGATGTGATCTTTTATGAGGTGCGTGTCCAAACATCACACCTCATGATGTGATCTTTTATGAGGTGCGTGTCCAAACATCACACCTCATGATGTGATCTTTTATGAGGTGCGTGTCCAAACATCACACTTGATGATGTGATCTTTTATGAGATGCGTGTCCAAACATCACACCTCATTATGTGATCTTTTGTAAAGTGCGTGTCCAAACATCACACCTCATGATGTGATCTTTTATGAGGTGCGTTTCCAAACATCACACCTCATTATGTGATCTTTTATAAAGTGCGTGTCCAAACATCACTCCTCATGATGCGATCTTTTATGAGGTGAGTGTCTAAACATCACACCTTACGTCTAATTTTTGACATGGTGGACCGGTAAGCTAGCGGAAGGCTTTGGTCACTTGACCAAAAGCTCTACTCAGAAGTCATCACATGACCAGTGTCAAGAGAACCATCACATGCCCAGTGTCAAGAGAACCATCACATGACCAGTGTCAAGAGAACCATCACATGACCAGTGTCAAGAGAACCATCACATGACCAGTGTCAAGAGAACCATCACATGACCAGTGTCAAAAGTGCCAGCACATGACCCGTGTCAGGAGTGCCGTCATATGCCCAGTGTCAAGAATGTCATCACATGACCAGTTTCAAGAATGTCATCACATGACCAGTTTCAAGAGTGTCATCACATAACCAGTGTCAAAAGTGCAATCACATGACCAGTGTCTAGAGAACTTATCATGTTTCTCCTCACCAAAAAAGTTCCATCACTAAGTTTAAACAGCTTCTGACCGGACTATATTTTTTTATATTATATATTATTGAAAATAAATTTCCGAAAAATTGAGCAAAGTTTTTAAATCTTATATTTAATTCTTTTAAATTAAAAAATCAAGGTTTTTCAACTTCTTTCTATTGATTTTTTCAGCTTAATTCTTGTGCCACAAACAAATTAAGTTTACGTGAATTTCGCGGATAAAATTCCATATATAATTTTTTTCCTTGTCATAGCATGATAATTGTCAGTAATCATACAGTGTCATACAGTCTCATACAGTGTCATACAGTATCATACAGTATCATACAGTGTCATACTGTATCATACAGTATAATACAGTGTCACATAGTGTCATACTGTATCATACAGTGTCATTTTGTCAGTCATACAGTATCATACAGTGTCCGATAGTATCATAGTGTCATACTGTATCATACAGTATCGTGCAATCTCAGTGTCATACAGTATCATACAGTGTCATACGGTGTCATACTGTATCATATAGTATCATACAGTAACATACAGTGTCATACAGAATCTTACAGTATCATACAGTGTCATACTGTTATACAGTATCATACAGAATCATACAGTGTTATATAGTATCATCCAGTATCATACAGTGTCATACAGTATCATACAGTGCCAAACAATATTATACGGTGTCATACAGTATCATAGTGTCATACAGCATCATACAGTGTCATACATAACATAAGAAAGAAGGAACACTGCAGCAGGCCTAATGACCCATGCGAAGCAGGTCCTTGTCCCCCCCGCGGATCAGCCCAATGACCCACCTAATCAGGTCACTTCCACTTAAGGAAAGAGCACCGCATCAGACCTAGTAGCACAAGCTAGTCAGGTCTAACTCACCCATCCACACCCACTCATGTATTTATCTAACCTATTTTTAAAACTACACAAAGTTTTAGCCTCAATAACTGTACTCGGGAGTTTGTTCCACTCATCCACAACTCTATTACCAAACCAGTGCTTTCCTATATCCTTCCTGAATCTGAATTTTTCCAACTTGAAACCATCACTGCGAGTCCTGTCTTGGCGGAAAATTTTCAGCACGCTATTTAAATCCCCTTTATTTATTCCTGTTTTCCATTTATGCACCTCGATCATATCCCCCCTAATTCTACGCCTTTCGAGAGAGCGCAGATTCACGGCCCTCAGTCTATCCTCATAGGGAAGATTTCCGATACGTGGGATCATCTTTGTCATCCTCCTCTGTACGTTTTCCAGAGCATTTATATCCATTCTGTAATACGGTGACCAAAACTGTGCAGCATAGTCTAAATGAGGCCTAACCAAGGATAAATAGAGTTGAAGAACAACCTGAGGACTTCTATTATTTATACTTCTAGATATGAAGCCAAGAATTCTGTTAGCTTTATTGCGAATACTAATGCACTGTTGCCTTGATTTTAGATTACTGCTAACCAGAACTCCTAAATCTTTTCGCATTCAGTAGTATTAATTATTATTATAATCAAGGGGGATGCGCTAAACCCGGAGGATTATACAGCGCCTGGGGGGAAGGATGTGGAAGGCATTCAGGCTTAATTCGGGGAGCAGGAGCACAGATCCAATTCCCTAAATCAAGAGCCCCTCACCAACATCAAGGAACCTTCCTTGAGGGGAGTAGTATTAAGATCTACATTATTTAGTTTATATGTGGCATGGTTATTTAACTGTCCAACATTTAGAACTTTGCATTTGTCTATATTAAACTGTATCTGCCATTTCTCCGACCATTGCATCAGTCTATTGAAATCATCCTGAAGTGCTCTATGGTCCTCATTAGAGTGAATTGAACGGCCTATTTTGGTGTCATCAGCAAATTTGCTAATGTCGCTATTTATTCCCTCATCTATGTCATTTATGTAAATTGTGAACAACAAAGGGCCCAACACTGATCCCTGCGGAACACCGCTTGTGACGTGCCCCCATTCTGATTTCTCCCAATTTATGCAAACTCTCTGCTGCCTATTTGTCAGCCATGCCTCTACCCAGGAAAAAATTTCTCCTATTCCGTGTGCCTTAAGTTTCCTCAGTAGCCTCGGATGTGGAACTCTATCGAAAGCCTTACTGAAGACCATATACACAATATCATATTCATTACCATGATCTACCTCTTCAAACACCTTAGTGAAAAAAGTTAGTAAATTCGTAAGACAGGAACGTCCTTTTATCAAGACGTGTTGATACTCATTAATCAGTTTATGCCTATGAAGATGGCTACGAATTGCTTCGGCAATTGATTCCATAAATTTTCCCACTATGGAGGCAAGGCTTATCGGTCTACAGTTCGAAGCTAAGGACCTCACCTGCCATGTAAATGGGTATTACATTTGTCATTTTCCACTTATCAGGCACTATTCCAGTTTGTAGTGATATGTTGAAAAGATTAGCCAAAGGTTTGCTAAGTTCTTCTTTACATTCCTTTAACACCCTTGCAAACAGTTCATCAGGGCCTGGGGATTTGTTAGGTTTTAATTTCTCTATTTGTCTGAGGACCATGTCACTAGTTACCTCAATCGTGCATAATTTATTATCGTCCTGTTCTATATAATCTATTATTTCAGGAATTTCGCTAGTATTTTCCTGGGTAAAAACTGAGAGGAAGTAGGTATTGAGAATTTCACACACATTCTTATCACTGTCAGTGATCTGACCAGAGTTACTCTTAAGTGGGCCAATCTTGTTCCTAATCTTACTTCTGTATACCTGAAAGAACCCTTTTGGGTTAGTCTTTGAATCCCTTGCGACCTTAGCCTTTTAATCCCTTTTTGCCTTTCTTATACGTTTTTTCATTTCTCTTTAATTGAATATATTGATTTCTTAACTTCCCATCCCCTCTTTTGATACGCCTATATATACCTCTCTTTTGACCAATGAGATGTTTTAATCTATTGTTCATCCATTTGGGATCATTTTTGTTAGATCTAATTTCCCTTCTCGGAACAAAAGTTGTCTGGGCAGCTAGAACTATACTCTGAAAAAGTCATATTGGCAACCAAGATCACCTACCTGACCCATAGTCAGGTCATCCCAATTTAGCCCACCCAGGTAATTTTTCAGTCCCATGAAGTCGGCCAAGCGAAAGTCTGGGACAGAGATTTGATTGCAGTTATCTGGGTAATTCCATGATATATTGAAACTAAGTGATTTGTGATCACTTTCCCCAAGCCCATCATTAACCTCAAGATTATTAATTAGTGATTTTTTGTTGGCAAGAACCAAGTAAAGCAAACTGTTTCCTCTAGTTGGTTCTGTCACATCCTGTTCTAAAATGCAATCCTGAACCATATCAAGAAAGTCACTAGACTCAGATTTTCTGTCACATTGTTCCAGTCAATTTGTCTAAAGTTAAAAATCTTCCATTTTCGTATCTAGACGCCTTATGAATTTCGTCCCATAACAGCTTACTGCACTCCATATCAAGGTTTGTGGGCCTATAATTGACACCCAAAATCAATTCATTCGTCGCTCAACCTTTGGGACGAGCGGACGTGAGCTGAGCCTGCCCTCTGCTGTCAGCCGGTGACAACTTGGTTTTCTCAAAATGGCGCAGCCGGCAAGAAGGGTAAACACTATCGGCATAGAAGTGGTGCGTGGGGCTGTGCATGCCCACTCAGCTCAAGTTTTATTACCTGCCATCATCAGGGACACATACGGCATTGCCAACGAAGAGCTGTATGGTGTAGCCTTGAACGGGGCATATAGAATTTTTGTGAAATTTCTCAATGCAAGTGTATATGAGGACATAGTCGCCAGGTTCCAAGATCTTTGTGTACCAGTGAATCCTGCAGTGACGGTAAGGCTACATGATGTGTCCCGCCATTATACATGGGTGAAGATAAGAAATGTACCCTTTGAGGCTAATGAGGCAGACCTACGTGCTGTCTTCGAGAAGTTTGGGACTGTTCATATGGCGACATTGGGGAAATGGACGGAAGGATCGTATTCTGGGATGCCTGAAGGAAGTTTTTCCTTAAAAATGACATTGAGGCATCCTATTCCTTCCTATATTTTCCTAGAAGACTTCAGGACTCAAGTAATGGTGACTTACGCAGGGCAACAACGTACCTGTCGATTATGCGGTGCCTATGATCACATTGCTGCGCAGTGTGTTAAACAACAGGGTACACAGGCGAAGGAGCAGCATAAGGAGGCATCAGAGGACCTTGAGACGTTGGATTTGGCACGACCTGAGTCGATTTCCTTGAACAAGGCTTGGAGTGTGGAGGTCGAGGAGGCCTTGAGGGAGGAAGAGTGTGTAACTCTTCCGAGAGAGACATGCACTGCCAGGCAGGCACCGGAGACCAAAGATGTGGTGTCACTGGGTGAGGAGAGGGCCGTGGAGGCTACCATTGATTCAGTCCTCCACGACCTGTTAGGGACCCCAGGAGAGGTCACAGTTGAGGGGCTTGTGGGTGCCCTGGATGCTGCTGGGGTTCCAGGTGGTGAGAGGGGGGGAGGCATGTCAGAGACCCAGGTTGAGGCTGGGTTGCAAATTGGCACGGTGGTGGCGGAAGTGCACGGGGATGGCTTCCAGGTGGAGGCGGGGAGAAAGGCTCGAGTGTCACGGAAGAGAGCGGCAGTGCCCTCGGACGTGGACGATGTGGATGTGCTCACTCCGGCACAGCGTTCGGGCAAAAAGGTGTGGGCTGAAGTGGTTGAGCATGGACCTGGGGGGTCCAGGGGCAAGAGGCATGTGAAAGCAGATCACAGAATGGTGATTGAAGATCATGGGCGTATAAAGGGGAAGGGGGATAAAGGTGGTGCAATACGTAAAGGCAAACCTCCATTGACAAATTCAAGAGTCTCTCTATAAATGTTAATGGTCTGAAAAATTCTAGGAAGTGTGAATGGTTTCATGAGATGCTCATTAGGTATGGTGTAGATGTAGTGTTTGTGCAAGAGCACAACCACAAGCCGGGTTGTATGTTGATGATTGAGGGGTATACTGTATATACGGCACACTCAACGAGATTGAAAGGAGGAGTGGCTATTTTGGTGAGGGAGGCTAGCCCGTTTACTGTACATCATTGTGAGGAGGGGGGTGAGGGGAGGGTTATAAGAGTGGATGGAACATTGGGAAGAGATAAGATGTCTTTTGTGTGTGTTTATGGTCCGGCGGAGGGGGACAGTCGAGTGAAGAATGAGTTTGTACGTGAAGTGTTGGTGTATCACTTAAGGTCGCTTCCAGCATTAGCTGTGGTGGGAGGGGACTGGAATTGCGTTATACGCCGCAAGGATGTGGAACCTAGGGGAGCAGGATATTGTTCTGGTGTTCTGAGGGACCTGTTAACCGGGGTGGGGTTGGTGGATGTAGAGTGGGGGGCGGCGTGGGAGGTGCAGCACACCTTTGTGAGGCAGGGGTATGCTGCACGGCTGGACAGGATATACGTGACAAGGAAAGCTGTGGTGCGGAGTGTAAGGGTTTTGGATGTCTTTTTTTCTGATCATAGAGGTGTTTTGGTGGATTTGGGATGGGAGGGTCGGCCGAACAGGTACAAGAGTTATTGGAAATTGAATGTTCGGTTGCTTCAAGATGTTGAGGGGAGGGTCCTATTTGCACAATGGTGGAAAGGCTTATGGGAAGGGATGGAAGTCAGTGGGGATGTGTTGAGATGGTGGGATGTGACGGCGAAGACGAGGATTCGAGAGTTCTATGTCCGACAGGGAAGGCACGAGAATCAGTTGGCTTATGGGCTTATTAGGTATCTTGAGGGGCAGTTAAGGGAGTATCATGAGAGAGGAAGAGGGGGGATGGGAGCCCCTGTGGCTGACATAGAAGGAGTGAAGGAACGCCTAATGGAAGTGCAAAATGAGAGGTTTGATGCAGCAAGGGTTTTAGGGGGGTTGGAGGAGGTCATGTGGGGTGATAGACCATCGGCGTGTGTCCTGCGAGGGCAGGGGCACCGGCGCGTTGCAATGGAAATGGTGGGTTTGAGAGTTCTTGAGGACATAGAGGGGTATAGGGAGGGACAAGATTTGGTGACAACGGAGGGGATGAGAGGGTATGTTGATTCTTGGCTTAGTACACATATGAGGAGTGTGGGTGTGAGAGAGGGGGCTTTAAGAGAGACAGGGGGATGGGTGCGGAGTGTGCTGGACAGGGACGACAGGGAACAGTTACAGGGGCCTATTGTGGAGGAAGAGGTGTGGACGGCTCTAATGAGTATGAGCAGGGGTAAAGCACCGGGGATAGATGGGCTGCCTGCGGAGTTTTACATACAGCATTGGGGAGTATTAAAAGATTTTTTGGTGCAATTATTTAATATCATAAAAGAGAGGGGTGCGTTGGGACCTTTGCAGGCGACAGCACTAGTAGTTTTGGTGCCAAAGGGTGAAAGTCAGTGCACAGTGAGAGATTACCGGATGATATCACTCATGTGTGCAGACTACAAACTTTTTGCAAAAATTTTGGGTAATCGTATAAAAAAGGTCATTGGAAAGGTAATAGTGAGGGGTCAATATGGGATTCCGGGGAGATCAATGTATGAGGGGCATGGGGTTATTAGAAGGTTTATTGAGGGTCCACAAGAGGGGGAACGTGGGGTATTGGCGTTGGATTGGAGAACGGCATATGACAGTGTCGAGAGGGAGGCTCTGTGGAGAATCATGGAGTGGCAAGGGTTCGGGGAGGACATTGTGAATTGGGCACGTACTTTATATCGGGGAGCTGGGATGTGTGTACAGATAAATGGGAGGGTGGGTTTGCATGTGAAAATGGGCAGGGGATTGAGGCAAGGTTGCCCGTTGTCACAAATATTATTTGCATGTTTACAGAATCCGTTTTATAGGGCAGTGGAAAGGTGCATACAGGAGGGGGTAAGGGAGGACTTACGAGGTGGGAGTCCCAGTATCATAGGTTACGTTGATGACACAACTGTCCTAGTGAGTGGGAGGGAGGGATTGGAGGGTCTGGAGAGAGTTATAGACGTTTTTGGGATGGCAACAGGTATGGCAGTGAATGTGCATAAATCTAAGCTCATGATATTGGGTGAATGGGATGGGCAGGAGGGCGGGGGTGGGGGGGTGAGGTGGAGTGTCGTGGACCGGGTGAAAATTTGTGGAGTTGTGTATATGGGTAATGCTCAGATGGCGAGGGAGAATAATTCAAAGGGTGTGGTAGATAGGGTATTGGGAAGATTGTCAGGATTGAGGCCGACACATCTTACGCTACACCAGAGGGTCATTGTGGTCAATGTGCTTTTGTACAGTAAAATATGGCATGTGGCAGCTTTGTACCCTTTGGTGTATGGGGATGTCCGGAGATTGTTGAGCAGAGTTTTCCGTTTTATCTGGGGTTCGGGATGCGATTGGTTGAAAAGAGAGGTGGTAACACTTCCGGTGGCCTTGGGAGGGCTGGGGTTAATTCATTTGGAAAGAAGGTTGAAGTGTGTATATGTGAAACATGGGTTGCTAAGGGCTCGGGGGGAAGGGAGTGGAGGGTTGGGGATGCTGCAGGGAGATCTTCGGAGATGGTGGAAGGGACAAGATTTGAGAGATGGTGAGGAGTTGTTGCGTCTATTGATGATGGTCAGAGAGCCGAGAAACATGCAGGTAGGGTCCATGGAGAGGAAGATATGGCCTAGGGTGGTAGTGGCAACGGAAGGAGTGTACCCGATGTACGCATGGGAAGACATTTGGGGCCGATTAAAAGGGTTACGCATCCGGCCACGCGTGAGGGAGGTAATGTATAGGTTTCTTCACGGAATATTGCCGTCTGGGGTTGTTTTACGAAATAGGCGAATAAGGGAGGGTGGGGTGTGTCAGGTTTGTGGGGTAGATGAATCAGCTTTTCATGTAGTTTATTTTTGTGAAAGCCTAGGGATTGTGCGGGAATGGTTAGGGAAAGTAATCCGGTATGTGGGGGGGAAAGGGTTGTCGGTTTTGAGAGCGCTTAGTTTAGATGTAGGTGGGGTTGGGGTAAAGGTTCAAAGGGCAGTGGCTTACTTAATGGTTGATTTTGTGTATATATCATGGGCAATGAGAGACAAAGGGGCGGAGGAACGTAGGATGGCCATAGCAGCATCCTTTTATAGAACAAAGTGTCGCAACAGGGAAATATATGGTAGGAGGTGGGAGAGGGATTTCTCGGAGGGCTACAGGGACTTTCTTTTGAGGGATTTATGGTCTTTATAAGCGGTCAGGGGCATGAACGGGCTGGCCTTCCCAGGGGGGGGGCTGTTGCAGAGGACGATTGTGTGAGTGTGTGTGGAATTGTGTGAGGAAAGAATGTTGAGGTGATATTCAATGTGATATTCAATGTAATGTCTTGGTGTTATTGTGAACACCGATGATTATAATTTATCTAAGGATTCCTTCATGTTTTGTAAGGATGTACATAAACATGTTAGTATATAAGAATATTTTAACCTGTAATTATACATGTCTACCTATATATGAGCAATGTAACTTGTCATAATAATGAGGTTTCATACCTGTTTTTTAACTCGTGGAACGTTCTGGTATTGTATATAATGTAAGATCTTGCCTGGGGTGTTTTTGCTTATATATTGTTACAGATGTTTTTTTTTTTCACATTTTCATTATATATGTTCAAGTGAATGAGTTTTTGATCTTGTGTATTGCCAGGTGAAACTGGTCAGTTTTTTTTTTTTTTTTTTTTCATTTGGGGGGGGGGGGTAGGAGTTTAAGTAATCTCTGCAATAGCAGGTCATGTGATACACATGTCATATTTTAGATGTCTAATGTTGTCCATTCTCTGTAGGATATGATGTATAGATTATCTCCGGCAGTGTAAATAATCTGTCTGCAGGAGGGAATAATGTGTAAATTTATTTATTATTGTGGTAGGTTTGTGTGTAGCGTGTTTTTAGGGTGATATATAAGATGCTAATTACTATCAAGGACTGTTGGTGGTTATGAGTGGTGACGGCAGACACAGTTACTAGGCATGTGGGGGGGGGTTGAAGTGTCAGCGGTAGTGTCTTAAACCCACCACCGTGCACGATATTAATTATTACCATAGGGTATATTAGGGTAGGGTGGATTGTGTTCTATGGTGGATGTGAGCCATCAGGTTCAGACATTCCTTGTATTATAGTGTCAGCCGTTTGGCTGGCTGGATTGTGTTTATATATATATTGTCATTGAAGTTTTTAATGCTTTTGCAAATGTGTATGTATAAGAGTTTTGTCACTGTGTATTTAAGGTGAAAGTGGCACGTTTTCTTGGGGGGGGAGTGTAAGCTTTACTGGGTGGGTTGTATGTGTATGTGTATATGTATGTATGTGTATATGTGTATATATATGTATATATGTGTATATATATGTATATATATATATATATATATATATATATGTATATGTGTGTGTATATATATAATATATATATATATGTATGACCACCTTTTCATGTGAAGCACAGTACGTACAAGCGGTGTTTGATTTGAGTGCAGCAGCCAGTTCTGTCATTATATATGTGCTTCTTCAGTACTGTGTAGTCAGTTGATTATTGTTCACTGCCTGTATCTTGTTACATATTGATTATGTACCCATATATTTTTGTACCTGAGTTTTAAATAAAATATAAAAAAAAAAATTCAGTCCCATGACGTCGGCCAAGCGAAAGTCTGGGACAGAGATTTGATTGCAGTTATCTGGGTAATTCCATGATATATTGAAACTAAGTGATTTGTGATCACTTTCCCCAAGCCCATCATTAACCTCAAGATTATTAATTAGTGATTTTTTGTTGGCAAGAACCAAGTAAAGCAAACTGTTTCCTCTAGTTGGTTCTGTCACATCCTGTTCTAAAATGCAATCCTGAACCATATCAAGAAAGTCACTAGACTCAGATTTTCTGTCACATTGTTCCAGTCAATTTGTCTAAAGTTAAAAATCTTCCATTTTCGTATCTAGACGCCTTATGAATTTCGTCCCATAACAGCTTACTGCACTCCATATCAAGGTTTGTGGGCCTATAATTGACACCCAAAATCAATTTGTCACGACCCTCGAGAAACTGTAGCCAAACAGATTCTCTGTTCGATGTTTCTAATCTTACATCATGTCTAAGACAACAATTTAAATTATCTCTGACATACATCGCCACCACCCATCCTGTTGACCCTATCAGTGTGGAAGAGTTTATAGCCTTGTATGTTGCATTCAGAAGGCATTTCTCTATCTTTCAGGCTGAACCAGGTCTCTGTTATAGCAATAATATCTATATCACTTGCGCTTGCAAGTAATCTTAACTCATCTATCTTATTTCTTATTACCTTATTTGTATAGGTAAACCTTAAGCGAGCTAGTTACTCGTTGCTCTCCACTATCTCTCTTTGCTTGTTGATCAATTGATTTGCCTTTACTAGCAACTTTATTTTGAATATTTTCTTATAAACATATCCCTGAGGTATCCCGAGAAAATCTGCTGTTTTCAACCCTATTACTGCAGCCTGATTGTTTTCCACAAACACCCATACCTCTATAATCTATCAGTTTAAAGCCCTAGACAAGTCATCAATTACCCCCTTAATCGAATTGGCTAATGCAACCACTCCAGCCCCAGAGATATGAACTCCATCCCTTGCATACATATCACGTTTGCCATAGAATTTGTCCCAGTTATCAATGAATGGGATTGCAAGTTCCTTGCAGTATCCGTCCAGCCAGCAATTTATACCAATTGCCCTAGACATCCACTCATTGCCCACTCCCATTCTAGGCCAGATGCTACATATGACTGGGATCCCTCCCTTAGACCTGATTACTTCTATGGCTGACCAGTACCTATCCAGCAGCTCCTGTCTCCTGCCCTTCCCAATGTCATTACCCCCAAAACTAAGACAGATAATGCGCTTCTTCCCATTACCTGACATAATATTATCCAACCTGCTGACTATGTCACCAATACCAGCTCCTAGGAGGCACATTCTCTGTCTGACCTTTCTATCCCTGTTACAAAAAGCACGGTCCATATATCTTTCCTGAGAATCTCCTATAATTAGAATATTCTTACCTTGATTAGCAGCGGAATCAGTGGTACCTTCAACCTCACTGACTACTGAAGTACACTCGTCCTGGAGAACAGAGAATCGATTTCCTACCTTCACATCTTCTTTGTTAACCCTCCTTATCTTCCTTCTTTCTGAACTGTGAACCACTTGCCACTTAAAGCGGCTGCCACTATCACTGCTGGTGACCATTTCCTCCTTACCAGCTAAATCCATCTCACACTCACTCACAAACCCCTCTAAGCGAAGCTTCAGCCTCCTATTTCCCTCCTGAAGAAGTAGAACCCCCTTCTTCAACACCTGAACCTGGGATTCTAAAGCACTGCAACAATCCATGGTGCTTCGTAACACCCCGCGCTAACTCCCAGAGAGCTTAGGAGAGGTATGACCACACGTGACCACTGACCTAAGCGTCATACAGTATCAGTGTCATACAGTGTCATACAGTATCATACAGTGTCATACATTATCATACAGTGTCATCCAGTATCATACAATTTCAGTGTCATACAATGTCATACAGTATCATACAGTGTCAAACAGTATCATACAGTACCATACAATATCATACGGTGTCATAGAGTATCATACAGTCATACAGTATCATAGTGTCATACAGTGTCAAATAGTATCATACAGTGTCATACAGTGTCATACAGTATCATACAGTATCATACTGTATCATACAGTATCATATTGTATCATACAGTATCATACAATATCATACAGTATCATACAGTGCCATACAGTGTCATACATTATCATACAGTGTCAGTGTCATACAGTATCATACAGTGTCATACAGTAGCATACTGTATCATACATTGTCAAACAGTATCATACAGTATCATACTGTATCATACAGTGTCAAGCAGTATCATAGTGTCATACAGTATCATAAAGTATCATACAATGTCATACAGTATCATACAGTGTCATACAGCATCATACAGTATCGTACAGTGTCATACAGTATCATACAATATCATACAGTACCATACAGTGTCATACAGTATCATACAGTGTCATACAGCATCATACAGTATCGTACAGTATCATAAAGTATCATACAATATCATACAGTGTCATACAGCATCATACAGTATCATAAAGTATCATACAGTATCATACAGTGTCATACAGTATCATACAGTACCATACAGTGTCATACAGTATCATACAGTGCTACAAAGTGTCATGCATTATCATACAGTATTATACATTGTCATACATATCATACAATGTCATATAGTATCATACAGCATCATACAATGTCATACAGCATGATACTGTATCATACAGTGCCATACAGTATCATCCTGTATCATACAGTGTCATGCAATGTCATGCAGTGTCATACAGTATCATACAGTGTCATACAGTATCATTCAGTGTAATAGTTTCATAAATTATCATACAGTATCATACAGTGTCATACAGTATCATACTGTATCATACAGTGTCATACAGTATCATTCAGTGTAATAGTGTCATAAAGTATCATACAGTGTCATACAGTATCATACTGTATCATACAACGTCATACATTATCATACCGTGTCATACAGTGTTATATTGTATCATTCAGTGTCATACAGTATCATGCAGTGTCATACAGTGTGATACTGTATCATACGGTATCATACAGTATCATACTGTATCATACAGTGTCATACAGTATCATACAGTGTCATACAGTATCATACAGTATCATACAGCATCATACAGTGTCATGTCATACAGTATCATACAGCATCATACAGTGTCATACAAAGTTATACAGTATCATACAGTGTCATACAGCATGATAGTGTATCATACAGTGCCATACAGTATCATCCTGTATCATACAGTGTCATGCAATGTCATGCAGTGTCATACAGTATCATACAGTGTCATACAGTATCATTCAGTGTAATAGTGTCATAAATTATCATACAGTATCATACAGTGTCATACAGTATCATACTGTATCATACAGTGTCATACAGTATCATTCAGTGTAATAGTGTCATAAAGTATCATACAGTGTCATACAGTATCATACTGTATCATACAACGTCATACATTATCATACCGTGTCATACAGTGTTATATTGTATCATTCAGTGTCATACAGTATCATGCAGTGTCATACAGTGTGATGCTGTATCATACAGTATCATACAGTATCATACTGTATCATACAGTGTCATACAGTATCATACAGTGTCATACAGTATCATACAGTGTCATACAGTATCATACAGTATCATACAGCATCATACAGTGTCATACAGTGTCATGTCATACAGTATCATACAGCATCATACAGTGTCATACAAAGTTATACAGTATCATGCAGTGTCATACAGTATCATACAGTGTCATACAGTATCATACAGTATCATACAGTATTATACAGCGTCATACAGTGTCATACAAAGTTATACAGTATCATACAGTGTCATACAGTATCATACAGTGTCATACAGTATCATACAGTATCATACAGTATTATACAGCGTCATACAGTGTCATACAAAGTTATACAGTATCATACAGTGTCATACAGTATCATACAGTGTCATACAGTATCATACAGTATCATACAGTATTATACAGCGTCATACAGTGTCATACAAAGTTATACAGTATCATACAGTGTCATACAGTATCATAGTATCATACAGTGTCATACAGTATCATACAGTGTCAGGGCCGTATTATAAATAAGGCACACTAGGCACAGCGTGAAGAATTAGACACAAGTGCAACATCTGGGTATCTTCATTACAAACTTCTCGCTATCCAGTCACTCTATCATTAAAAATTCAAGGAGATATCTGGAAGCGAGTAAAACTATGTAAGATACTTTATTCCATACATATACAACAGGCAGTACCTAGGGCCTACGAAAGTAATATTGTGAATCCAAATAAAATTTAAACGAAATTTGAGAGGGGAAAGATGAAAACATAATTCGTATTTTCCTAAATGAATTGTATCTCGCTAAGGAACAAATTATAATTATATCATTAAATACTCTTTACCTCTGGTAAATTGAATTCTGTGACGTGATTTGAAATTGTGTAATTTTCTATAACTATGTTTATAAAACTAAGAGAAAGTAGTAAATGTAATTTTTAATTTTGAAAATAATAATAATTATTGTGACCTCCAAAAAAGGACGCATTAATTATATTGTAAATCACCAGTTTTAGATTTCTGATATTTTCATTAGCAGTTAAAATAAAGATTTCATGATTTATATTATTTGACTTACATTAACTTATGTTAATGTAAGTTACAACTACACCTCTCATTGTGCTCGCTGATGGAGAGTTTTAATTGGCTGTCAGTATTTGCAAACTACCTGCCTACTTGTTTCAGAGTCTGTATCAGGGGCAACTTGGTATCTATCTGACGATACCGCAGAAGTAAGCTATTACTAATTCACGTGACATACCTGATGTTGTAGAGTTTGGGCCTACCTCTCTCGATCGCTGCGTCTTGTACGAGAAACATCTTGTTTCTCTCTTTTGTCATCTCTTGTGATTTAGACTGTTTTTGGTAGGGTATGTCTCCCTTGGTGAGCCGGGATATACAACTCGTAACTCCGTGCATCTCTGTTCACAGAGCATTATTTAGACGTGGTGTTATTTGACGTTTATCAGAGGTTGTGTGTCGTGAAGACACTCTGTATGTCTCTGGGCCCAAGTTAAACTTTCGACATACATCTGTTCTGGTAACTACGCACCGTCGTAGTCGGGGATTTGGTAATGCTGAACTGAGGATCTGTGTAAGATCTGTCGAATGCCCAGAGTTAGGGTCGTTTTTTGTCTCCTCTACCTTGCCTGACGATGTGCTGTTTACTGCTGCTTCGTACATTATTGATGTTTTTAGAATGAGTCGTCAGCTTGTTCAAGCAAGCTGTTTGATTGCCTTGTTGGCTTAGATGATAGATTATTTAGGAACTTGTTGTCAGTCACAGTATAAGTCTAAGTAAAATCGATTCTCACCAAGATATAACGAGATATATTCATGCACTTGAGTATATCTCGTCACAGCAACGTACCAGACAGTACTTATGAGTAGTACAGTTATTATGTGTCCTTAGCACTATACAATTATATGTACAAGATAGTTATTATAAACAAGTATACAAAGTTATACTCAGAGAGTTGTGTAGGAGCTCATCTCCTTAATTATACTAAATATATTAACTTTAATTATTATCACGTAGGCAATTTTATTATTAAAGATCTCAAATTGTATGTGGTTAGTTTATATTCATCCAAATGCAATCTCCAAGCGCTACTGATAAGTCTCTTAATTTTAAAGCATTACTGGACTAGAATATTATCTGTTACAAAACCAGACACAGGCTAGATACTAGAGGGGGATAATAAGTTGACCTTCTAGTATTCTCTGTAGATGTCTATACTTTATGAATGTTGCATTTTGTAACAAAAATAAAATAATATGGCGTGAATATAACAATGGTATACAATACCGACAAAAAGTCGTCAGTTTCAGACTACAAAACTTAACTTTTCTCCGGATTCAGGGACTGACCACCTCAAAGCTACTTCGTCGAGGATGAGGGACTGCTTATGTTATCTTTACGCCTCCACTGCTTCCGCTGTCTTCTCTGTATTTAACAGAAGAACCCTAATGTGCAGGCGAAACGCTTCGAAATAAAGATACCTAATTGTTACACATGTCTTATTTAATAACTAAAAATATGGTGTATTGCAATAAATTAGGGAGAGGGGAGAGGGGGGAGGGGGGAGGGGGAGGGGGGAGGGGTACGAAGGCAAGTGTGACTACAGTTGGACACGGCACTGTGTATTATATTTTAAATAAAGTGCTAAGCCCGAGTGTGTTATTCATAGCAAGAAGAACTGCAGACTCAGTCCTTCCTCCTACATGTCCTGCTGTTAACCACACTATACTTAGATGCGACTCTTGAGGAAGAGGAACTTATGTAAGAGAAGGATTTCGTAAGAAAAACCTAGAAGGCAAAAAAAAAAAAAAAATTAAACAAATTAATTCTCAAACTCCAGAGAAAATTCCACACACATCACATTCCATAACATTTAAGAATAAGAATAAGAAAGAAGGAACACTGCAACAGGTCTACTGGCCTATGCGAGGCAGGTCCAATTCTCCCACCGGCTTAAGCCAATGCCTTGACCTACTGAGGTCAGACACGTCACTTAAGGGAGGAGAACTGCATCCCACCAAGTAGCACAAGCTAGTCAGGTCCAACTCACACTCACCCACACCCACTCATGTATTTATCCAATCTATTTTTAAAACTACACAACGTCTTAGCCTCTATAACGGTACTCGGGAGTTTGTTCCACTCATCCACAACTCTATTACAAAACCAGTGCTTTCCTATATCCTTCCTGAATATAAATAAAATCTTGTGCACCGTGCACCAGAAAGCTGGCTTAAAGCCTCGGTCACAGCACCAACAGGAACACTACTACTACTACTACTACTACACACACACACACACACACACACACACACAGCGGGGCCAAGAGCTATGAATTGACCCCTGCAACCACAAATAGGTGAGTACACACACATACACTGAAATGGATCAGGGAATACCTGACAGGTAGGAAACAACGAGTGTTGGTACGTTATGAGGTGTCAAAGTGGGCCCATGTGTAGAGTGGGGTTCCACAAAGGTCATTTCAAAGTCCGGTGCTCCTTGTATATGGGAATGACACGACGGAAGGGACAGAGTCAGGTGTCCCTGTTGGCGGATATTGTGAAACTAATCAAGAGAATATAAGCGGACGAAGATCATGTAAGATTAAAAGGGGATTTGGACAGGCTGGTCTGACAAATGACTCCTGGAGTTTAACCCCAGCAAGTGCAAAGTTAAGAAGCTTGGGGAAGGACAAAGAAAGCCCCAAACAGAATACAGACTAGGGAATCAAATGCTGCAAACCTTACTTAAGGAAAAGGATCTTGGGGAAAGCATTATACCGAGCATGTTCCCTAAGGTGGACAACAGTCAAATAACCGCTGCTGCATATAGGCGCCTGGCAAGTCTGAGATTAGTATTTCGACATGTAAGGAGTCGTTCACGACACTGTACACTGTGGACGTCAGATTCCCAAGAATGATATTATACATAAGAACAAATATTTGTTGGTTTTCTGTATATTTTGAATTCAAATCATGGTTACTTTTAATAATCAAGACATCTAAAGCAGGAAATGATTTTGTTTAAACTCAACAGTAACATTTATAGAATTAGACTAATTCAGCAACGAAATGGTTTATATTTTTAGGCATTACACTCAAAACATCAGAAATATATCTGTACCAGTTAGCTCATAATTGATAAACCCTTTAAACTTGACAGAAATACATTTTACAATTCAAAGAACAAAGCAATAATATTCAACCAAGAATATTTTGGTTCTCCCTTAATATGAAAACCTTCTTCGTATACCTTATCTACTTAAGAATATTAAAATCAAAGTTGCATTTAAAAATCTTGACACAGAAAAAGAAACTTCTCATTAAAAATTCTCCTAAAGATGCTGATGGCTGTCCGGTAGATTACCTATAAAACATGTAAAAAAGTTTATTAAAATCAACCTGGAAAAAGCCTTGAACTAAGATTAAAACAACATAAATTTAACCATTCAATTGATTTTCAAAAGGCCGAGAAGTTGTGTCAAACCAGTATGTGGTAGAGAAAAATATAATTGAAAAGGCTTAGTTTTAAATGAGTTCTTGCTAAATGACCAGTGTTGTGTGTGTGTGTGTGTGTGTGTGTGTGTGTGTGTGTGTGTGTGTGTGTGTGTGTGTGTGTGTGTGTATACATACATACAACACACATAGTATGTAGTTCTGCATGTATATGTAATGTATATGTATCACACTCAACTGAGCTTCCTTCTATTTTCTTTAAAGTTCTCGTTCTTTCATCTCAGTGGAGAAGCGGAGAAAAATATATTTTTTTTCCGAAAGAAATGCCTAGTGTAAACGGCAGATAAAACGACGGAAGCAAGGGACTTGTAGCCACTTCTCCTGCATGTATGTATGTATGTATGTATGTATGCATGTATGTATGTATGTATGTATGTATTACTGAAATGCAAAAGAAGAAAATTTTCCTGTTGGGTTGTCTGAGACTACGTGGCTGCATTACGAATAAGAACTGATTTTTATTATTATGACTTAGCAATTAGCTAAATTAAGATAAACCATACCACGGGTGGGGGTAGAACTCGCGGTCAGAGAGCCACAAGGGAAATAGGATAATATCAGAAGAGAGGAGTAGATGGGGTAAAATCAGGTACATCTGAGAAAACTTAAAGCAGATAACTGGTGGAAGCAAAATTAAATGATCAAGAGTGAAAGAAGAGAGGGTATAGGAATAAAAAATCAAGAATTATGTGGATTAGAGTAAAGGTAGGTTATGAGAAATGGGTTAGAATCAGTGTTTATACACACAGGGAAGAGAGATGTGTAGAAGAGATTCTCGGTGTTAAGAGAATATTTTGAAAAAAAAAAAAACCAGTTCCTAGGGCATAGTAGATAACTTTGAAATATAAGAGAATAATGATAACGGGGCCTTTAATTTTACTAAATGTGGAATGAGTTTTGGTAATACATAATAATTAATTTATAGAAAAGAGATGATAAATAAGAGCACGAAATATAAAATAAATTGTAATAGCAGAAGGTTGCTAGACTATGTATTAGTAGATAAAATGTGGATGGGTAGATATGCATGTTTTTAGAAGGGCGAAAGAAATATCAGATCGTTATTTAATGGCAGTTACAGTGTGAGTAAGATGATGGATGTACAGAAAGAATGTTCTCACTGAAACTGAAAGTGAAAGTAATAAATTGAAGGAGGAGATAGGATAAGATATATGCAATTATTGGAAGAAAGATGGGCTAGACTGGGTACAAGAAATGAAGAGGGAGTTTAAAAGATGTGGGACAGAATTTTAAGCATGCAGTGTTAGTGTGTGCAGTAGAAGTTTGTGGATATAAAAGGGTAAAGATTTTAGTATTGGAAAAGAGGCTAGCCTATGAGAAACTTCTGCAATGTAGAAGTGATATATGGAAGGCGGAATATATGGAGAGTAAAGAGAAGGTTTAACGAGTGGCTAGCGAGTGCAAAAGGAGAGAAAATATGAGAATGGATAAGGCTTTATCAACAATTTTTGCGGAGTAGAAGAAACATTTTTTGTAGATATATTAAAAGTTTGAGAAAGCCAAGAGAACAAATAGACTTAACAGATAAAAAAAAGGGAGGAGGGGGGGGGGGGGTCATTGGGCAGGGAAGTAGAGGTACTGAAAAGATTCATAGAATATTTTATGTAGTTAGGTATTGATGAAAAAGCGAAGGCAGTGATATCATATATTAAGCCGGGAGGTATGACAATTTGTAGAAATGATGAAGAGTCAGATTTGAGTGTGTGTGGGGCAAGTTATTGAGGTAGAATGAAATGGTTAAAACAGCTGACATAGATGGAGTTCAGAGAAAAATGTTACAAAAAATGAGGGATACAGTTTTTGATTGGTTGGTGTATTTGTTTAAAATATATATATATAAATATATATATATATATATATATATATATATATATATATATATATATATATATATATATATATATATATATATATATATATATATATATATATATATATATATATATATATATATATATATATATATATATATATATATATATATATATATGAAACAGGAATGAGAGAGAGCCTGTATAGTTGCCTAGTGTATGGGAAGGAAGGATAAAAGAGAATGTAAGAATTATATGGGAGTAAACCTGTAGTATTTACTGCAGAGGAACAATGAGGTTTTAGAAAGGGGTTAAGTAGACCAGGTGTTCTCAAAAAAAATATATAAGCAGGCAATAATAAGATGAAGGTAAGGAACTTTGTGAAGGACACTTGAACTGCATAAGTTTCCTTTTCCACAGTTTGTCGGTATCACACTGTTAAAAAAAAATCCTGGCTCGTACCGCTAGATTCAAGATTTCTTGCTGAATTGCTTCCATCATTTTGGCTAAAATTATAATCTCCCATTAATATAACATTTTCACATGTAGATGCCTTACTAATTTCGTCCCAAAGAAGTTGACAGAGTTCCTCGTCAAGGTTAAGAAGTCTATAAATCTCACTCAAGATTATCTTTTCAAAGTTCCTCCAGAAATTGTAGCTAAATGGAATCAGTGTCTGTCGTTTCCACTTTTATATCTTGTCTATTGGAACAGTTTAAATTTTCTCTGATATTCAAGGTGTAGTGTGAATATTATGCAGAAAATTTGGAGCATGGAGACTCGAAGAGGTTGGGGGTTACCAAAGTATTCATAGGGTTGAGGAGGGGTTGTTGAGGTGGTTTGGATATTTAGAGAGGAAGGAGTAAAATATTATGACCAAAAGGGTGTATAAATCTGGGATGGATGGAAAGAGGGGCTAAGGGGTAAGGGAGGTTTTGAGTGATATGGGCTTGAACTTCCAGCAAGCTTGCACGAGCAGGGTAGATAGAGGTGAATGAAGGCAATTGGTAATTATTACTTGACTAGCTGTTGGAATGAGCACGGTAACATTTACGAAATGATTCAGTGGGAACCAGTTTGCTGGACTTTAGTCATGTGTATGGTAAACACCTGCCGCTTAAAGCCCCTACCAACGACAGTTCAAGAACCAAAACGTACGAAGTTGCCATATTCTTCCCTTCAGGTTCTGTGGATGGTTTCACAGGATTGAGGTCACAACACATCAAACAAATGCTTAAGCCAACTTCAGTCTCGCTGGCGGTGTTCCTGAGATCGTTAGGCTTTTTTTTTTAGCGCATCCCTCTATGCACTATA